>NW_027332004.1:1284198-1410813 GCF_048418815.1 Hemitrygon akajei | reverse complement strand
GGTTTCTCTACAAGTTTGTTTACCTTTCCACAAGGACACTTGTCTGCTTGTGAAACTCTTACAGAGAGAGGAGGGCAGAGCAGGTTGACGGACAGCTGGTGTCCAAGTTGTGGGGATAAATACCGGGTCCGCTGATACACAGGAGACACACGGTTTTGGACACTGGACGAGCTTTGTTGTACCCACAGGAAGGCAGGGTTTTATGAGGACCGTTTCGGGGAAATCGATCAGTGGCTCTCGCAGTGTGAAAAAAGTTGTGACCGGTGGGGAATTATTTGTGTGCCCACCCTTGCCTGGGTGATAATTCCATCACTGACAAACGGTCGCTTTGTGTTATAGTCACAGCCGGTGATTTCAACAGGATTTCGGAGGACAACGGGGATTTCAGAAGACATCGGGGAGATCGATGGCATCAGCTCACCTCTCACCTCTCTCTCTGTCCAACGTTACTCAACTAACCACCTGGAACTGAACTGAATTCTTTTCAGCATTGTAAAACTGTATGTATACAGACACACACACACACACACACACACACACACACACACACACACACACACACACACACACACACACACACACACACACACACACACACACACACACACACACACCACACACACACACACACACACACACACACATATATATATCATTGTTACCCAGTTTGATGTATCTGCATTTATATTACTGCTTTGCGTAGTTACTAATAAACACTATTAGTTTATAGCAATACCAAACTCATGAAAAATACACGTCCTCATCCAGTTTCAGAGTCAGGGTGCTGCAGTTATATTGTGTTCGATTCATTATTAGAGATAGGACAATACATGATACCTGTCCGGATATAATATTACAGGATAAACTCAAAAAACCAGAACACTTATTCGATATCGCCATTCTAAACACACATGACTTACAGAAAGAAGTGAAAAACACCCGAAGTATACTGACTTCAGAGAGGAAATTGAAAGACTCTCGTACACAATCAATGTATCTGTCGTCCAATTGTAATCTCTACAATTTGTTTCATCCCAAAATCACGGCCCAATAATATTAAACAACTGGGACGAAACGGAAATATTTATGCAGGTCTCCAGAAATCTACAATACCAGAACATTCTCAAAGTTTTTAGCAATGAAGAAATGAGTGTGCTTGTTTATGTTCACATTTCTGTTGTACTAGTTTTAGCAGAAAAATAAAACTATTAATAGACATACGATTGTACTGGAGAGAATACAGAGCGGATTCAACATGCAGCTTGTTCGGATGGATATTTATTAGAAATCATGCGGTGAGATGAAATTCTTTCAGTCAAGCAGAGAAAAACACTGAGAGTTTGCATCGAAATTTGCACAATTATGAACCGAATTCACGGGGTCTGTAATGTTGAGCATTTCTCAATAACAGGTTTATCTCATGCGAAGGAGAAGTATAAGGTTTTCTGTAAGCTCGTGTGGACTGTGTCCTTTCGTTTTCGTTTCATTCTTACGGAAAAGATTGACAATCGACTGAGATACATTTCAGCCGATTTGGTCTTGAATGTCCTCAGACCCTGACCCGCTCTTTCATTATCGAAAGGGGCCGTGGCGGTGCCGAAATATAGGATGAGTTTATTCATTGTTCCGGGGGGGGGGGGGGGGGGGAGAGCTGCTGTCCAGGGTACTGAATGGTCTGTTCCTGCGTTATGTCTCTCTCGGGCTCTAAATCAATTTTAATAGTTAGATTCTCTGTTTGTTAATTAGTTGAATAATTGACGTGTGCAGATATTGCGCTGCGCTGATGAACTGCTCTCTGAACTTGGACTGAGTTACCCTATAAATAAACGTGTTTGTGCAGCAACTTAATATCATCAACATGTATCCAAACTGTTCAAGAATGTGTTCCGAATCGTTGTAATTATGTGGATCCAATCCGGCAATGGTGTAATAAAGGAATTCGGAAACATCCACCGACCAGAGTATGATGAAGTTTCCGGAGATGGTGAGAAGTAAGATCACAGACCTCCTCCTGCTCTCCATCTCCGGGTCACTGCGGTTCTCCGCCTTGCTCTGACCCCTCAGTCCCTTACGGATGCGGCTAGTCACCAAAATATGTCTGACTGTCAGAGCGTTGAGTAGGAGTATTAACACGAACGGGAGTAATGGCGTTAGGACGGTAAAAAGCCAGCTATATCCCACCCACCCGGGGTCCGTAAAGTAGTCGGGCATAGGAATGCAGTCCCAGGGTATGTTGACAATCACTTTCAGAGGACGATATCTAAAGAAGTCGGACACATTTTTAAAACAGAGCAGCACGCCGGTTGTTGTTAGAACCACAGACGCAGTTTTCCCGGTGCAATACTTCGCTTTCAGCTTCTGGCAACAGATGGCGACAAACCGATCAAACGTAAAAGTGACGGTGAACCAGACGGAACAGTCCATGGCTGAAAATCCCAGTACAGAGATCGCACAGCAAACGGGAGTGATGTCCAGGAAAGTCCCGGGGAAGTAATAATAACTGACGCGCCACAATATTACCGCAAAGATGAGGGTTAGTAGATCCGCGGTTGCCATGGCCACCAGGTAGCGAGTTGTGCAGGTGGATAGACCGCACTTTCCGCGGGACAGGATCACAATCGCCATTAAATTTACTGAAGGACCGGAAAAAACAATTATTGGTTTGCTGTCTCGCCGCTCCGTGGGTCTGAATGCAAAGATAATCTGAAAATTTAGAACTATCAACCTTTACATGCTCCTCATTTCTGGAGGTTTAAAAGGCGTAAAGCTGGGGGCGGGGACGCGCACATGGATGCATGCTGGGCGAACGGGTGCGGTACTCGGTACTGGAAGAGGAGCAGTGTTTGGGGAGGACCGCCGCGTTCCCGTCACCATGTTCCGACACTCTCCCCATACAGTGGACACCTGCCCGCTCGGTCTCTCTCCATGTCCAAAGTTCGATGCGGAAATGAATTGCATTTTCCCCGTTTGCACGATCAGCCTCGCTAGTTTTATATTCTGCAGCCACTCAATTCCTATGTCAGTGGATGCTATAAGAAAGTTTCATTTTTCCCTTTTAAAGATTTTGCCGGACCTGCTGAACGTTCTGATAGTTTGCACGTTAATGCTTAAACCATCCAGAGGAATAACAATATACGTACTTCAAAACATCTCCCTCTTTTAGGGGTTGCTCCAATCTACTCTAGCGTTATTCTAAATGCTCCGATGTATTTTTTTTTCCTTCCGGAGCGGAGTGTCGAATGAACCTTACCCCGTCTGACCTGTAACGGACACCGCTGGGTTGGCTCTTAACTCCCTCTCACTACACGGATAATAGGGCGTGGGCACAAACCCTGGTACATTGAAACCGCGCAGACCCCTTAATTGAACTTTCCAGACTCCCGATACTTCGGAGTGTAAATCAGAAATTATGTCTCCCGCTCTCACCTAAATCTGATAAGGGTTTCGCTTCCCGCGTTTCCCTTCAAACTTGCAGCAATTACCAACACACTGAACGATATCTTTAAATTTGAATTCAAAACATGTTGCGCCATTGATACGGATAACACCAACTAACCCGTAAATGTGCCGGGCGCAGTGAATGACCGGAGTTTACTTTGACAGTGGCATCACATTGAGAAATCAAAACTATCCGCTCTGAATCCACAAAATGAATCAATATCCCGGATCTTTCACTCTCCATCTGTTTCAACTGCCGATTTATTTTCAGACGAGGCCATGGATTAAACTTCAATGGAACTTCTGAAGTAGTACAGAGTTTTGTCACAATGTCTGTACCACACTCACTGATACACCGGCCTAACAGCGCTGTCGGTAACTGAACGAGTCCACAGACTGTGCACACAGAACCGCAGATGTTAGTTCGCGCATGTTCTTACCGGGAACACCGATAACGGCGATGACCATGTACCATATCTTCCTCACACGGTAAAACGTTTCAAGCATGCTGTGTGAAATTCAGCCTGTCTTCCAGCTGCCCGCGATCTCGCCCAATAAACTCTGACTGATGAATCTCCACGGTCATTCATTTATACTCGCTCCAGCACACTGACCAATGCTACACAAGGCTGACGTGCCTTCCAACAGCTGGGTAAAAATAAATATGATGTCATTCAAGTAAAGTCCCAATTGTGATGAGGGATGCATAACTTGACACGAATTTGCAAAATCTGAAAGATGAATAACTGACGATGCGAGAAGTCAGTGCATGTTATTGTGAAACACTCTCAGGCACAGCTCTGGCTTTCAAGCTCGTTATTGTTGATCTTGTCCATTCCGAGACTCCATAGACTTTGTCTTCAAAGACCAATGTGGTACTGTCATTGGGCTGCTCTGTTTGACCCTGGGAACTGTCTCTCTTATAGAACATCCAATAGTAATATATTTTTTTTAAAAAAACATAATATCTTGTTTGTACGATACAGGAATATAGCGAAAAGCCTTAAATTAATATAACTTCCATTCCTGCAAAGATAGTGAACGCATGCAAACCATTAATCATATTGATTGCAGCACACAGAAAATTCTGGTAGATTTCAACATCTCTGGCATTGAATGAACAGTTGACGTTCTGATCGAGACCCTCCAGGTTCGTTAACGCTCCGTCGAGTACCTCAGCTCCGTCAACAGAAAGCCGAATTTCTCAGTGGCCAACCATTTCAATTCTTATCCACATTCCCGGTTCGACATGTCACAACACGTCCGCTTCTTTTGCCACAATCCTCTTCGGATGAAGGTCGAACACCTTGTATTCCGTTTAGCTGACCTCCAATCTGACGGCATGAAGACGGATATCTCCATCTTCCAGTATTTCCACTCCACTTCCCGTCTTCTTCATTTTCCCAGTCTGGCCAGTTACTCTTCTCCTCTGTTGCGGATCACATCCCGCTGCTGCCCATCCTCCTTCCGTTTCTCCCATGATCTACTCTCCACTCCGATCAGGTTCCTAGTCTCCAGGCCTTTGTCTTTTCCACCTATTAACCTCCAGCTACACTTCGTACCCCAACCTTAACCATATAGCTTCACCTACCACCTTCGAGCTTGTCTCCCCAAACCCCCTCAGTCTGGCGTCTCCCACTGATCTCGAGTGCGGCCTGAAACGTTAACTGTTTATTCATTTCCACAGATGCTGCCTGACCTGCTGAGTTCCTCCGGAATGTTGTCTGTACATCAGATGGATGCACTCTATCACATGGTAAACCAGCTCCCATCATGTGGTGCACCGGTATGAAGCAAAGTAATTGAATCACGTGCACATGACCCTCGAATCAAACCGACAGGGCATCTGCATTCATTACACTTATGCCGGTAAAGACAGTTGGTAGAGCTGTTAATATTGAGATAGATCGTTGTATTTACATATTTGACATTCTAAACTTCCTTTTCATTTTAAATATATCAAAACATTGTATAAACTGTTTCATTTACCTCTTTTACGCTGACGTGCTACATCGATGTACGTGTGGTCTGAACTGAATAGCTCACAAGAAGAGCCTTTCACTGTGTCTAGACACTCGGTGCAGTAATAAGCCCACGTGCCGTTGGTTATGGGATGAAATTGATCAGTTTGACAAATGGACAGCGAAGGGCAGACAGGGGTGAATGAAAAAGTTCGTGTTGATTACCTTCCGTGGGTGAGAAGGGCTGGGATATTCATAAATGGTGACGGGGATATCGAGAGTGCTAATGTAGAAAAGACAAGAAAATGGAAGTTCAAGCATTAATGGAGGTGGCGGTGCAGATTGATAACGTGGTTTTCAATACATTCCGAAGATCTGCCACACTGACGGGAAAGGTCATGATGCAATAACCTATAATAGGACGTAGAACATAGAAACCCTACAGCAAAATGTAGTCTCTTCGGCCCACAAACCCATGCTGAACATGTCCCTACCTTAGAACTACCTAGGCTTTACCCATAGCCCTCCATTTTTCTGAGCTCCGTGTAGACATCCAGGAGTCTCTTAAAAGACTCTATCATTGCCGTCTCCACCACAGCCCCTGGCAGACCCTTCCACGCACTCACCACACACTACGTAAATAATTTTCACTGACATCTCCTCGGTACCTACCTCCAAGTACCTTAAAGCTATGCTCTCTCGAGTAGCGATTTCAGCTCTGGAAAAAAAGCCTCTGACGATCCACACGATCATTGTCTCTCATTATCTTCTACACCCCTATCAGGTCATCGCTCCAAAGAGAAAAGGCTGAGTTAACTCAACCTATTCTCCTAAGGTATGCTCCCCAATCCAGGCAACATCCTTTCAAATGTCCTTTGCACCCTTTCTATGGTTTCCACGTCCTTCCTGTATTGAGGCGACCAGAAGGGAGTACAGTACTCCAAGTGGGGTTCGACAGGGTCCTATATAGCTGCAACATTACCTCTCCGCTCTTAAACTCAATCCCACGATTGATGAAGGCCAATGCACCGTATGCCTTCTCAACCACAGAGTCAAACTGCGTAGCAGCTTTGAGTGTCCTATGGACTCGGACCCCAAGATCCCTTTGATCCTCACACTGCAAAGAGTCTTACCATGAATGCGATATTCTGCAAACATATTTGATCAACCAAAATGAACCACTTCACACCTATCTGAGTTGAACTCCATGTGCCACTTCTCAGCCCAGTTTTGCATCATCTCAATGTCTCGTTGTAACCTCTGACAGCCCTCCACACTATCCACAACACCCCAATCATTGTGTTACCGGCAAATTTACTAACCCATCCCTCCACTTGCTCTTCTGGGTTATTTTTAAAATTCACAAAGCGTATGGGTCCCAGAAGAGATACCTGAGGTATACCACCGGTCACCGACCTCCATGTAGAATATGAGCCGGCTGCAACCACTCTTTGTCTTCTGTGGGCAAGCCAGTTCTGGATCAACAGAACAATGTCCCCTTGGATCCCATGCCTCCTTACGTTCTCCATAAGCCTTGCATGGGGTACCTTAACAAATGCCTTCCTATAATCCATACACACTACATCTACGGCTCTACCTTCATTAATGTTTTTAGTCACATCCTCAATAAGTTCACTCAGGCTCGTAAGGCACGATTTGCCTTTGACAAAGCCATGCTGACGATTCCTAATCATATTATGACTCTCAAAATATTCATAAATCCTGCCTCTCTTCGTCCATTAACTCACCAACCACTGAAGTAAGACTCACTGGCCGATCGTCTCCTGGGCTATCCCTACTCACTTTCTTGAATAAGGAAACAGCATCCGCAACCCTCCAGTCCTCCGGAACCTCTCCCATCCTCATTGATGATGCAAAGATCATTGCCAGACGCTCAGCAATCTCTTGCCTAGCTTCCCACAGTAGCCTGGGGTACATCCCGTCCGGTCCCAGTGACTTCTACAACTTGATGCTTTCCAAAAGCCCCAGCACATCCTCTTCCTTAATATCAATATGTTCAACCTTTTCAGTCCACTGCAAGTCATCCCTACAATCGCCAATATCCTTTTCGTTAGTGAATACTGAAGCAAAGTATTTATTAAGTACCTCCGCTATTTCCTCCGGTTCCATATACACTTTCCCACTGCACAGCTGATAGGTCCTATTCTCTCACGTCTTATCATCTTCCTTTTCACATACTTGTAGAACGTCTTGGGGGGTTTCTTAATCCTGTACGCGAATGCCTTTTCGTAGCCCCTTCTGGCTCTCCTAATTTCATTTTAAGCTCCTTCCTGCTCGCCTTATAATCTTCTTGATTCCTATCATTGCCTCGTTGTTTTGAACCTTTCATGAGCTCTTCTTTTCTTCTTGACTAGATTTACAACAACCTTTGTACATCACGGATCTTGTACACTGCCGTCCTTTCTATGTCTCATTGGAACGTACCTGCTCAGAAACTCACGTAAATATCCCCTGAACATTTGCTTAATTTCTTCCGTACGTTTCCCTGAGAACATACGTGTGCAATTTATCCTGCCTGGTAGCCTCATATTTCCCCTTTCGTCAAATTAAAGTTTTCCCTAACTTGATTGTTAGTATCCCTCTCCAATGCTATGGTAGAGCAGGTAGAATTGTGATCACTATCTCCAAAATGCTCTCCCACTGTGAGACCTGACAGCTGACCAGGTTCATTTTCCAATACCAGATCAAGTCCATCCTCTCCTCTTGTAGGATTATCGACATATTGTGTCATGAAAACTTCCAGAACACACCTAACAAACAGTTCCCGATCTATACCCCTCACTCTAGGGAGAAGCCAACAAATATTTGGAAAATTAAAAACTCCTACCACAACAACCCTGTTATTATTACTCCTTCCCAGAATCCCTCTCTCCCTATCTGCTTCTCGATGTCCTTTTTACCCTTGGGTGTTCTATAAATACACCCAGTAGAGTTATTGACCTCTTCTTATTCCTAACTTCCACCCACAGAGACTCCGTAGACAACCCCTCCGTGACTTCCTCCTTTTCTGCAGCCGTGACTCTTTCTCTAATCAACAGAGCCAGGCCCCCACCTCTTTTGTCTCCCTCCCTATCCTTCCTGAAAGATTTAAAGCCTGGCATTCGAAGTAACCATTCCTGCCCCTGTACCACCCAAGTCTTTGTCATGGCCAGAATATCATAGGTCCAAGTGCTGATCCACGCTCTAAGCTCATCCGCTTTATTAATAATACTCCTCGCATTAAAATAGACACATCTCAAACCATCGGTATGTGCGTATTCCTTCTCTATCACCCTGCCTATCCTCTCTTTCGCACTGTCTCCAAGCTTTCGCTATTAGTGAGCCAACCTCCCTTTCCTCCGTCACTTCAGCTAGGTTCCCACCCCCAGAAATTCTGGATTAAAGTCCCCTCAATAGCCTTAGCAAACATTCCCGCCATGATATCTGTTCCCTTCGGATTCAAGTGCAAACCGTCCGTTTTCTACAGGTCACACCTGCGCCTGACGAGGTCCCAATGATCCAGAAAGTGGAAAGGAGGGATGGGTAAGTAAGTTTTCTGATGACGCAAAGGTTGCAGGTGTCGTTGATAACGTGGAGGGCTGTCCGAGGTTACAGCGGGATATTGATAGGATGCAAAACTGGGCTGAGAAGTGGCAGATGGAGTTCAACCCAGATAAGTGTGAAGTGGTTTATTTTGGTTAGTCAAATATGATGGCAGAATAGAGTATTAATGGTAAGACTCTTGGCAGTGTGGAGGATCAGAGGGTTCTCAGGGTCCGAGTCTATCGGACGCTCAAAGCTGCTGCACAGGCTGCCTATCTGGTTAAGAAGGCACACGGTGCATTGAACTTCATGAATCGTGGTATTGAGTTTAGGAGACGACAGGTAATGTTACAGATATATTGGACACTGGTCAGACCCCACTTGGAGTACTGTGCTCAGTTCTGGTCGCCTCGCTACAGGGAGGATGTGAAAGCTATAGAAAGGGTGCCGAGGATATTTGCAAGAATGTTACCTGGTTTGGGTGAGCATGCCTTATGAGAATAAATTGAGTGGACTCGGTCTTTTCTCCTTGGAATGACGAAGAATGAGAGGTGACCTGGGAGAGGAAAGCCAAAGGGGTGATAGAGCTGCATGCTGGGGGGTGGGGGTAAGGGGGGGGGTTGTTAAACAAAAGTTGCAGGGGGAATGGGAGCCTGAATAACTGAACAGAGAGTGGAGTGTTTGTGGAGATAGTTGTTGTTCAGTCCTCAAAGTCAGGAATGAAAAAGTTGAGCATGTTGCAGTGAATATGCGGAGCCCTGAATATTTCAATGGAAGGAGCATTGTAGGAAAGGCGGATGTGTTCAGGGCATGGATCAACACCTGGAATTAAGTTACTAGGATCTGGCAACTGTGGATTGGGACAGTCTGTTTTATGGCAAAGGGAGAGGCGGGCAGAATCTTATGGAGTATAAGAAATGCAAGAGAACACATAAGAAACAAACCAGTATGGCTAAATGAAGGCATAAGGTTGCCCTCACAGAAAAGATGAAGGATAATTCTCTGAGATTCTAGAGAGAGATTAAGAGCAAAAGGATTGCAAGGTTCAAAGTTGGTCCTCTGGAAGACCGGAATGGCAATCCACGTGTGGAACCAAAGCAGATGGTGGATATCTTAAATCTTAAATATTTTTCCATCTCTGTTAACTCAGGAGATGGACAAAGGGTCTATGGGAGTGTGGAAAAGTGGCATTAAAATCGTGGACCCTATACAGATTAAAGAAGAGCAGTTACTTCACTGTTCAAAATAGAAGACAGAAATCTACAGCATATTCCAGGCCATTCAGCCTAAAATGTTGTGCCAACTATGTAACCGACTCTAGTAACTGCCTGGAATTTCCCTAGCACACAGCCCTCTGTTTTTCTAAGCTCCATGTGCCTATCTAAGAGGCTGTTAAAAGACCCTATTGTATCTGCCTGGAACACCGCTGCTGGCAGTGCATTCCACGGACGCACCACTCTCTGTGTAAAAATCTTACCCCTGACATCCCTCAGTATCTATTTCCAAGCACCTTAAAACTATGCCCCCTCATGTTAGCCATTTCAACCCTGGGAAAAAACCTCTGGCTATGCACACAATCAATGCTCCTCATCATCTTATACACCTAAAAAAGGCTCTAAACACAAACAAGGAAATTATACATTGGATTGAGGATTTGTTAGAAGTATAGAATATTATGAGAGTATAGATAGGGTAAATGCAAGCAGCTTTTTCCACTGAGGTTGGGTGGGACTACAGCCAGAGGTCATGGGTAAGTGGGGAAGGTGAAAATTTAATGGGAACATGTGGAAAGACTCTTTACTGAAATGGTTGTGAGAGTGTGGAATGAGATGCCAGCACAAGTGGTGAATATGAGCTCGGTTTCACCACTTAAAGGAAGTTTGGATGGGAGCCTGGATGGTAGGGGTATGGAGGGTGATGGTCCCAGTGCAGGTAGTTGCATTAGACAGCTTAAATGTTTTTTCAGCATTGACTAGATGGGCTAAATAGCCCATTTCAGTACTGAACTTCTCCATGTTTCTATGACAGAGATGCTGGCCAAATTTGTTTGGAAGGGAAAGATAGGAGTGACAACGGAGCAACAATGGCTGGAGTTTCTGGGAGCAATTCGGGAGCTGAGCGATTCCACAGAAGTGGAAATATTAGAAAGACAGGAGAACACAACCGTGGCTAAAATGAGAAGCCAAAGCCAACATAAAAGCCAGAGAGAGGGCACATAATAGAGCAAAAACTATAGGGAAACTTTTAGAAACCAACAGCAGACAACTAAAAAAACTCAGATAAGCTCAGTGCGTGGAATCATGATATTGTAATCATTAATGGATCTTGGTAGCACCTAACAGTCTGAGGCATTTGGAGGAACAAACTATCCGGGGCCTCAATATCTCTTGAAAAACAAGGTTCCCTGCACCTGGAAATTTTCAATTTTTATTTTGGCAGGCACATACAAACCCTACACCCTCAAAAATTCACATCTGAAGGCCTCCCACTTACAAGTACTCCGTTGCCAGGAAACAGCCTGTCCCAAACCACACTTGTCAAATCCTTTCTGATACCATCAAAATTGACCTTCCTCCAATTTAGTATCTCAACCCATGGGTCAGACCTTTCTTTTTCCATATTTGCTTTGAATCTCAAAGCATTGCACTATAATCACAAATTCTGTCACCAGCCTTGGATCATTTCCAAAGAGCTTATTGCACACTTCTACGTCGGGAATTCTACGTACTGACTAAGGGCACATTTGTCAAACTCTACCCCATCTAGCCCTTTTACAGTATGGGAGTCCCAGTCAATATATGGAAAGTTAAAATCACTTACTGACTCAACCTTTGTTTCTTGGCATGGCCTGTGATCTCTCTACAAAGTTGTTCCACTAAATCCCTCAGACTGTTGGGTCTTGCATTGTGATATACACAGCTGAGCACATTCATCGTCCCATGCTCATCATTGGATTGCTGACTCTATCTGAACAACATCTGTCTGGTGTCAAGAAAGCAACCTCTCCCCCATTGTCACAAAAACAAAGGAACTGATTGTGGACTTCAGGAGGAATGGAGACAGGCTAACTCCTATTAACATTAATCAATCTGTGGTTAAGAAGGTGAAGAGCTTTAAGTTCCTTGGTATAAACACCACCGAGGTTCTCACATGGTGACCTGACGAAGGGTCTCGGCCCGAAACGTTGACAGTGCTACTCCCTATAGATGCTGCCTGGCCTGCTGTGTTCCACCAGCATTTTGTGTGTGTTGCTTGAATTTCCAGCATCTGCAGATTTCCTCGTGTGTACGTACTGGCTGTGTTGTAAAAAAAAGCACAACAGCACCTCTTTCACCTCAGACGGCTGAAGAATTTTGGGATGGGGTCCCAAATATGAAGAACTTTCTACAGGAACACAATGGAGAGCATCCTGACTGGCTGCATCTCTGCCTGGTATGGGAACTGTACTTCCTTTAATTGCAGGACCCTGCAGAGAGTGTTGTGGACAGCCCAGCACATCTGTAGATGTGAACTTCCCACTATTCAGGACATTTACAGAGACAGGTGTGTAAAATGGGCCCAAAGGATATCGGGGACCAATTCCACCACAACCACAAACTGTTCCTGCTGCTACCATCCAGGAAACAGTACCACAGCAAAAGGACCAACAGGCTCCTGGACATCATCTTCTACCAGGCCATCAGACTGATTAATTCCTGCTGATACAGTTGCATTTGTATGTTATATTAACTGTCCTATGTACAAACTATTTATCATAAATGATTATATTTTACACATTGCACATTTAAACGGAGATGTAATGTATAGGGAGGATCGATGTAATAAAGTCAATTCAATTCAATTCAACCTCTCCACTATGTGTTCTGTCATTCTGGCTCGCATTCCCCCTACAACTTATTTTAACCACATTACCCCTCACCCCCCACCCTACCACTAGCAACACTAACCACTAGGATATTAGTCCCCTCTTGTTCTATTCCCCTAAATAACCACTCCCCTATCACCCCTCTAACTTTCCTCTGCCATGTACTCCCCCCCCCCCCAACAGTTTCTAACAGGTCCACCTGTTGTTTTGGGGGGATGGCCATAAGAGTACTCTGCATGGCTGTTTAACTTCATTCCCCTTCCTGATTCTCACCCAGTATCCTGTGTCCTGCACCTTGGGTGTAATTCACCTCTCTTCATGTCATAACTATCATCCCCTCCAACTGCTGGATGATCTGGAATTCACCCATTTCAAGTTGCAGATCATTAAAGTGCAGCTGGATGCACATCTTGTAGGTGAGGGCAACAGGGACACTGGAGGTCTCCCCATCTTCCCACCGATGTCCCCTCCAATTTGTAATGACTGGTGTGCACATAAATCAGGTACTGTGCATTTTTTCACCCGGTGACAACATGTGCACAGTGAACAGGCACACATGTGGCACAGGCAACAGACAACAGGCACACATGTGTACCTAGAGAGGTAAGAATTTGGATCTCCTCTGGGTTCGATCGAGTTCATCTGCACTCTCTCAGAACCTATGTAGCAGGCCTGTAATGGGTAATGAAGGATTTGCACATTGTCCATATGTGGTTTGCTTGCTAAATTACACTTTAAGAAGTCAGATGTCCAAATATCACTCCACTTCTTCCCACTTGTAAATTCTCCAGCAAAATTTGCATCGCCACAATACACACATCAGTTTCTGTATTGTACATAAATATTCTCCCTGAACCCTCCCCCAATGACTGACGGTGGTGAACTCAGTGATGGTAATCCCAATGAATATGAAGGGAAGGGCAGTAGTCTGTCTCACTGGTGTCTGGCACATTTGTGATGTGAAAGCTACTTGTTGTCCAAGGACAAAGGTTTTTAATGTCATTATCTTCCCAGAGAGAATGGGTCAAAACATGTCGTCACGGGTAGAAAAGTCCAGAACAAAAGGAGGTAGCTCAAGCAACAGACACAAAATGCCGGTGGAACTCAGTAGGCCAGGCAACATCTATGAAAAAGAGTACTAATGCTGAGTTTCTGGTGATTTCCTCAACTAGTGATGTAAAAGACCCGATTTTGTTCCCTCTCTCCGAGTTTCTAATCCTTGCATTTAGATAGCTGGAGCTCAGCTCTGTCTGGGCCATCCATCGGTTCCCATTGCCTCATCAGCCGGAAGCCCCCGGGGCCCGTGTACGGATCGTGGGGCTGAGAGACAGGGAGGTGAGCAGGACTGTCCACTGCGGGGTGCAGCGTCGGAAGGTCACAGCAATTGTCCCTCAGTCGCTGTTTAGGACAGTCGCCCGGAGATAATCACTTATCTGCGTCCGATCCAGAAGCCGTGCTCCCGAGGCCTTTGTGAACTGCGCGTATGTGTGATATTCGCAAACGTCATCAACTTTGACGCCTGCGCATGTGATCGATGCTTCAGCGCATGCGAAATTTTTAATTCAGGGCTTTATCGGTAATCACGGTGCCATTAAAAGTTTCTGCAAGCTCCGGTTCCATCTCCAAACCTCGGGGTTTTTTTGTATATAGAAAAGTCAGCAGCTGTTTTAACGCAGAAAGCGGCTCACGTAAACAATATACTCACTATCAAAGTGTATCTAACGCCAAAGTACAATCCTCTTAAAAAGGCAGATATAAAACACAAGAAATTCTGCAGTTGCTGGAAATACAGAGACGCTCACACACAAAATACTGGAGGAACTCTGCAGTTCAGGCAGCAACTAAGCAGAGGATTACAAAAACAGCATAGGGAAAAACAGAGAGCTGAGAATACTCTACCGCCGACCCGAGTGTGCGGTAAATCCCGTCCCACCATGGCCGGCATCTGACGGCCAAGTACTGTCCGGAATGTCCACTGGAATTCTGAATTAAGGACAGGATCCAAAATATATTCCTGGTTCCTCCGGACCACATCCCTCCCATACTGGTAAAATGATTCTCGGAGGTGGGGGGCGGAGGGAGAGGCATGTGTGGCTTCCGATTCGGGGCCAAGTACTGACAACGTACAAGTTTAAATCCCGATACATGTAAGGCGGGATGAATTTTTAGAGAACGGGGAAGATGTGATGTGTATGTTGCCGGGGCAGTTTCCCTCATGACTTTAGAGAGACGGATAAAGCGAGGAGCTAGTTTCCGCCATTCCAGTTTGAGTGGACGATCTTTACTTGAACAAAGACCCGCTTGTCAATATTGAAAGAGGGGCCAAGCCGCCTGTGTCTGTTGGCCCGCAGCCCGGCTGAACTTCCTTTCCGAGTCTCTGTCCTTGAGACACCTTTGAACAAATTACTCGGCAGAGGCGACCCCGACATCTAATTCCTGATCAGGAGACTGAGCGGGCAGAAACTCAATTCGACATTCGAATGGGGACAGACCCAGCGGTGAATGCTGAAGGGTATTGTGGGGAACTCGGCCCGGATTAAATGGTCACTCCAAGAGGACAGATTCCCGGACAGAAGGCAGAGAAGGGCTCGCTCCCGGTCCGGGTCCGGCCTCAAAGCCTGCCCATTAGTCTGAGGGTGGAACACCCACTGGCACAAGCTGATGGGGAGGATCAGAGACATTGCCGGGTGTCGGTGGCGAAGAGGAAGATTCAGAGGGAGGGTTGAGTGAGTTGGTGTGTGGTCTTTGGATGTGTGTAAAACGTGTGGGGTGGGTGTCGGTGATTTCAATGCGAAGGACCTGTGCTGATGGAATGGACTCGGGGGGTTTCTGTGTAGGAGGACTGGGCTCATTCGGACAGGTTATTGGGGGAGACGTGTGTTCATTGGGAGGTGTGTTTAATAAGCAGGCGAGCTGAGGGGGAACGGTCTCTGGTGGAGGGATGTGGGTACAGCTCGTCCGGAAGGCGCTGGGTGATTGGAAGAGGTTAGAGGAGGAGTTGTGGTGTCTGTGGGGGCTGAGAGATTCCGAAGGTCAGTATCTGTAGCTACTTGGAGACACGCGTAGTCAGTGTGAGAGTGTCGTGCAAGAGGCGTGTTTTATTATCGGGAGTCACGGTCTTCAGTATTTTATTTCACCTGCTATATTTCCCATTAATCTTCCTCTGTATCATGGTTATGTCCTCCCAAAGTCTTCCCGCTCTCCATTAATGATTATAAAAATTTGGAAATGCTACTGACATCTGAGGAAGTCCAGTGTGAATCCTTCACCGGTCCGGAGAAGCAGCAACATTTCAGGGCTTGATTCTGCAGAGTCGCGCTCCCCGTTATTGCACGATATCAAATCTCCATGGCAACCCGATTATCCAGCAGCTTTTGGGAGTCAGTAACTGCCCCGTTGCATTAGCTTACGCATCTTCTGCTTCACTGAAGGGTTTTCCCGTGTTACTAAGAAGAATTTTTTTTAACAACTTCGTTCTAATATATCTCAATTGTCCCAGTGAATGCAAATTGAGCCCCTTCCCCGCATCTCCATCCTTTGTGCGGAATGTGTTTTGATTCCCGGTCAGATTCTTCGAGACACAGTCACTGTATTCTTCCGGTACCGACCGTCCACAGTCCTTACACCCACTCTGACTCTGCCTTCCAAATTCTCAATCATCCCGGCAGACTCCCCACATCTTCTCTCTTCTAGGCATAATTTAAGTACCTTCTCCAAATCTTCCATATAACTGAAAGCCAACGTTCTTAGCATTTGACTGTCCTACAAAACTTCTATATCATCCTGGCAGATTCCATCACAGCCTCACATCTTCAAAGGATAATCTAACCCCTCTCACCAAATCACCCGTATCACTGATAGCAAACGCTCTTAGCAATTATGTTGCAAGTTTATCGTTTGATTGTCACGATAAGAAAACAACATAAATAATAAAAATTAACACTGTGATTGACCTTACTGAAGCAAAATTGCCGGGCACACATTAGTCCGACGGAAGATAATGACAAAGGTGAAAACCAGGCAGCTTCATCACAATAATAGACTCATGACCGCCCCCTTCAGGAGTAGTTGGGGTAACGCATTCCCTTTCGTCCAATGTGATCACAGGCGATCGGCACGTTTTATCACATCCGTTCAATATGATATTCCTCAACAGACCAGCAAGAGCTTCCGGCCCGGAACGTCGACTGTACTCTTTCCCATAGATGCTGACTGGCCTGCTGAGTTCCTCCAGAATTCTGTGTGTGGAACCTGTAATTCGACAAGAAGTGCATCAGCTGCACGAACTTCCTTCTAAAACCTTCACTCCACGGAATATAAACATCGAGAAATCGCCATTGACAGCGGTATTCGTGAAATATGGTGGAAATGCTTTCCCGTCATACAGTCAGCATTCAGCATGGGGAATGCTTTCATAGCCTAAGAACGTTGCTGGAAATTTGAACTCGGTTAAACTAATCAATCGAATAAAGCCCCTCCTCTCACTTTGTCTGGGAAGTTAGTCCCATAGTGACATGTGGTTGTACATTTCATTTGGTTCACGTTTGTAAAACTACCGTTCGGCCTGTTCCTGAGCAACAACAACGAGACCGCTCTCACTGCCGACTGGTATGTACAAGCAATTTATTCCGTTCTTTTACAACTGATATTTGTGGTTGTTGCCGACTGTGTCAGCGATCCTGCAGCACGCGATAGGGGAAATGTGTGAAGGGGTTAAACGATGGCATTGGAGAGCAAGGGGCTGGAAACGGAACTGCAGGAGAGCGAACAACTCCGGAAAATCTGGATTTAACGCATTTCCTCTGTCCACAATGCCGGTTATGACGTCAGATCTCCATTGCTATTAGTTATTCTTCTACATTCTTCAGGTTTTATCTTCCGCCCGTTTTAATCTCCGAAAACACTGTAATGAAATGATTTTACATTTATTGGAATCGCACTGACAATCCCTAATTCCAAACACTACACCTACGGATAAACTCAGAGAGCGCGGCTGCATCACCACTGAACGATTCTTTGCTCTAATTGTGTAACATTGAATGTGCTGTCTTCACTAAAAGACATGTAACCCCACTGGGACATTAGAAAGCACCATAACCGATCATGCAGGTAGAATTAGAAAAGGCGCAGCGGGAGACCCAGCATCTTCCAGTAGCTTCGGCATTTCAGAATTATTTTCCTAAGCAATACAAACATGGGACACGTCTTTGTCAGTCAGAGACAGACTACTCACGTCAGGAACGAGATACTCAAAGGAATAGGTCTGAATTTTAAATCAGTAATCAGACTCTGCCGGTACCTGCAAGTAGAAGTGAATTCAGGATTTTGCTGCATATTAAGTTTAAAACATTCTAATGGGGATCACTAAACTGAACATACGGCAACCCCACCCTTTCGGCCACTTTCCCTCGGAAAAGTAACCGGGAAACAAAGCGGCACGACATGTGCAGGAATTTCGAGACGTTTCTGATGTTTCAGTGATTAGAAACGACTTCTCATTGACTTAACGCTGTATATGATACGCCAATTCGGATTGCGTAGTATGTTTCCAGAAATCCCGAATCAGACGAAGGAGCAATTTTAATGGCGGGGACTCGATCGAGATATGAAGTCGCTCCGCTGATTGGGACGTTTCTCCGGAAATTGTCTTTAAATGCTGCAAACCGGGCAGAGATCAAAATCAGCACGTCAGCTTTATATTGAGTTAATCCTGGGTAGGTAGAGTCAAACATAGTTAATTGAACGCTCTTGATTAGATAATCTGTACTGTTCGTGCTTATTTTAATATACCGGCTGTCAACGTGTTAGTGGGATAAGGACAGACGTCTGAATTTCCAGACTTATCGCGTTCTTTTGAAATTGGAGAATGATGACGACTATATTCAGACCAGCAGGAAAACCAGACAGAAAGTCGCCAGATGATTCTGACTTTGAACTTACATTTTAAAATCTAAGAACAGGCGTTGAAAGCTTGAGAAACCGGTGTGATGTGTCTTTGAATCAGAATAAATGTAATAAGATCATAAAACCCTTGAAAAGAATTAGGCCATTTGGCCAGTCGAATGCACCCCGCCATTCCGTGATGGTTGATTTATAGTTATTTTTCTGCCTTCGCACCCCTAACCTTTGACGCCCTGATTAACTAAGAAGCTATAAAACTACGGCTTAAATCCATCCAGTGTCTTGACCTGCACCGCCGACTGTGCCAATCGATTCACAGATTTACCGTGCGTGACTAAAGGAAAAAAATCCTCATCCGTGTTCTAAATTGACATCTCTCAATTCTATATCCTCCCCTCCTAATCTCCCCCACTACTGTAAAATGCCCTTTCCACTCCACTCTGTCGAGGCATTGCAACATTCGAAATGTTTCAATCAGATCCCGCCTCATTCTGCTGAACCCCCGCGAATACAGACTCGGAGCCATCAATTCACAGGAATTGTTTACAACCCATTTGCGTGCGACACGTGACACTGCAAAGGAAGTTCAATACCATCACAGTCCAACAGCCCTGGGAAACAATGAAACCCGGAATATATAAAGCAGGACATTAGCTTGAATGATCCGGGCAGTAATGGCTCGAACTCAATGTGAATGTATACATTTTAGAATTAGTGTAAGGAACAAAGCGTAAGGTCTTTAAACTTGCTTCTGATCGTTCCCCATGTTCGACATCATTACTGTGAAGGGCCGGTGCTGCAAATCTACTATAGCAAGGATAACCTGTATTTACTGTATGGAAATACTGTCAGGCCAATGGGAAATGTGCCCCGATGTGTTGTCAAATTAGAGCGAAGTTGGGCCGAAGCAAAATGATTTCTCATTCATACTGTGGGCTTCGACTTGTGCCGAAACTAGAGAGCTTCAGCCAGACAGAGAAAGAAAAAAACAATCACCCTGCAGAAATAAATTTAGCGAAAACACCGAACAAGAGAGAGAGAGAGAATGAACGTTGGGTGTCCGGTTCGGCAGCCACGACCAGCACTCTGCAAACTTTTAGGTAATACACACCTCGAGAATGGATATATGTGTTTTCAATATTAGATACCCGGTATTAGATACCCGGGTGATTTAATCTGCAAAGGAACATACATTGCTACGGGAGGGATGTAATAAAACGCCGTTATCAATAACGGGAAAGGAGAGTCTGAATGAAAGGCGATGCAGTCCTGCTGGGAAGAAATGTAATCACTGAGAATAACGATTTCAGGGAGTTCAATTTATTACCATCCCTGTGGATCAGGTGTGCGATTACTTCCGATATTGGAACATTATTTGACGCGTTCATTTGAGCGGTACAGACTTCTAAACAAATTCAAAGCTGAGGTAATGGGGGAGAGCAGAAGAGCTTTCACCTGCTCTCTCAATCTGGTCTGGGTCACTCCGTAGATAAATGTATTTGTGCAGCTGCTGAAATTCTGAATCACAGAACCCCAAAACTGTGCCTGAAAAAGCCGAATTGACATTTCCAGGTCGGTGTAGAGGCATCGCATGAGAATGAAGACCAGAGTGGTTGTCGCTCAATAGAGAAGGAAACTCGCCGACAGGCTGAAGAGCAGAATGATGGATTGTCTCTGACTCTCCATCTCCGGATCTCGCGGTTTCCCGAAATTTCCCCATCCCTTCAGCCCCCTACGGACTCTGCCCGCCGCCAGTTCCTGTCTGACGGTCAAAGCATTGAGGGTCAAAATGAGGAAGAAACGAAGTAGCGGATTCAACAGACGGTCCACCCAATAAAACCCCTCAAACGGTCCCGAGAAAAGAAGTACGGACCTATCGAAACAGACCCAGATACCCCTCACCAACAACGCCTTCCATGTATATGACATAAAATGGTATGTTTTTTTAAAAAGAAACCGATCGATATTGCGCCAATCACTATACCCGCAATTTTGGGGATGCAGTAATTTGTTTTATATTGAGCGGAGCAAATGGCCACAAAGCGATCGAAATTGAAAGCGACAGTAAACCACACGGAACAGTCAACGGCCACGTGACACAGGACGTAGTGGACAAGGCAGAACGGAGCGTTGTCCTGGAATCTGTGAAGTCTGTTTGCTTGACCCATTTGGTAGAACAGGACTTCGATAATCACCACCATTAGATCCGCCGCAGCCATCGCCACCAGGGAACGTGTGACACATTTGGAGAGACCGCAGTTTCCTCGGCTGAGAATGATGATTGCCACAAGGTTAACTGCAGCGTGACAAAAATGACCAAAAATAAGAATAATGAAATGCAAACGTATTCTTTGTAGAAACACAGCCGTCAATTGGTCTCTTGAAATTAAATCTCTGCTGGACATTATCAGTGGAAGTAAAAAGATACTTTGTTTGTTTGAGCACGTGACCGCAGCATAAAGCGTTTTACAGGAGCGCATGCTCACATTGATCTCTTCACGTTCACCGATGCAGTAGCGATGAGCGGAGTCCAGGAATGATAGAGCACAGTAACGGGTCCTTCGGCCCAATATCTCCATGCTGACCGACATGGTCATCTGATGCCGTTGTCCTTGATTGGGTCAGATTCGTCAAACTGTCCATGTGTACTCTGTTGCTCCCATTTCCTTTGTCAGGCTGTTCAATACACAGAGCAACTTCTATGTGAGGAAACGTCGCTCGTAATCCAGCTACATTTCGGCCCTCAATAAAATGCCACTCGGCCGAACCTCTCCCTGTAACTCAACCCCGCGAGTCCCTGCAGCATCTTTGTGAATACTGTCTGCACTCTTTTCAGCGGACTTCTGCCTTTCCTATAACAGGGCGACCAAGACTGTTCACAGAACTCCAAGCGCTGTATCTCCAAGGAGAGGGAGAGTGTAATTGAAGTGCGCATCTACGCTTCTTTCCGAAAGTCTGAGTTACTATTCGATTGCAGGGTCAGATTCTGAAAACAAGATCTTGCACCGCAGCAACCTTCCCTCTGTTTTATTTTACTGCTTCGGGGACAAACCATTGCGCTGAGCAGAACATTGTTACCCGGTCTTAAAAGTGTTCGGCACTTGTAATGTTTTTTTTTAAATCAGTAATATGCAAGTCAAACGATGACAAAACATAACACACAACACACGTAAACACTGTCAGGCAGTCACAATTGACAGGGAGGATGCAACAGTGAAATGTTTTGACGAGACGGCGATGGTGGTTTCTGAACAGTGAGCGACCGACTTCCATTCTGTCTTCATTGTGACCATTTGTGACAGTGTTGTAACTTGAAACAATGACAATGCACGTACGCTGAAGCTAAAATGCTTCAATGTAAATGTGGTTAGTTTAGCGTTTAGCCATTTATGGATTATATTCATTAATACAGTTAAACTCATCATTATATTACCAAAGATTTCGAAAGATTTTAGCCTAATTTCAAAATGATGTTAACATGGTGTAAAAGAAATTCCAGCTGCTTTTCCACAAATGCCACGTTCGCGGGGGAATTTCAATCATGGCGAGGCTGTGGCATGGAATTGATGATGGGCGCAGTAAAAGAAGTCCTGATCCTTCGAGCCGGAATCGAACCAGCGACCTAAGGATGACTCCATTTCCTCTACAGTCTTCCGCTCTACCAACTGAGCTATCGAAGGAAAAGCGACACCAAGTTTCTCCACGTTGGCTCCTACCGACAAGCATTATGCAGATTTCAGCCTGGCATCTGTCGACCGATGGCAAAAGCCTGCCTATGGTAACTATCTCTTCCTTCCAGCACTGGGGGCCACAGGCCACGGGATGACGCCTATCACCGCGCTTCTGACAATTCTAGGGACACTACGATTCCAACACAGCTCTTTGATCGTCCTCGCCCGTTCAAATCAAAGGTTACTCAGCTTCCTCTTTTCACCCAGTAACCAGGGCAATGTCCTTCTACCCACACACCTGATTTCTGCCTGAATCGTCGCCTGCAGTTCATGCATTACTGAAACACCAGCTGCCAGCCAGCTTTCCCTCCTATCGGCTTTCAACGCAGCAAACCTACGACATTTTCTCCCGAACCTTTGACTGAGACACTTTCCGCTCGCTCTGCGCCAACCGCATCTTTTGTGCATTCCAAGTTCAGGGATTTGAGGCGACGAATCCTCTGAATGCAAAATGTCAATGGAGAATGCGAGCATCGATATCGCTACCTCTCGCATGCTAAGCGAGCGCTCTACCATTTGAGCTAATTCCCCAGCACGTCACACTGACCTCCTATAGTTTGTTCCGTTTGACAAACATCATTGCATGCCTGCCACTGTTCACCGATGCACAATCAGCAGCTCACAGACAGGCACACACACTCACTCACTCACTCACTCATCAGTAGTTGAGAGCGGCGTGAGGTCTCTGCTTCCGTATAAGTAATCGAAAAGTATTTACCCGGGATACCGACAAATATAATCACTGTGTAACAAATAGCCCTGTCTGGAAATATTGTTAATCCAAGGCTGTTCTATTTGGAATGTTGTCAATTTCTAAATTTCATAAAAGTTGTAAATAGCCAGTAAATAAACTCAAACAGTTATAACAAAGCCCAGAGAGCAAATTTCTTTCGAGCCTACTGGGTAAAACTCTTCACCGATCACACGTTGTTCAGAGTCCACCGCGTCTGGATGTTTCCGTCCTCAATGTAGCTGCAGCACAGAATGACGTACTTTTATATAAAAATCGGTCACCAATAATGAAAACAACTTGTACAGTGATTGGTGCTAATTACCGCTAGTTAGCAGAAATATCTCTGCTCTGACGAACCGTGATGCCAGTGGGGAAATAACACGCCTTATTTCATTGAACTGAACGCAACACCAGTCTTGAAGCCTCAAGAGACGGCCGATGCTCGGATGGCAACAACAGATGCGATGTTGTGAAACTACTCCGTATAATGACAGGACATTATCTGCGCATCGCTGGTGACGGCAGGAGTCTGTAATCCTGTGGGAGAGTCCACCTCATCAGCGCTGATTCCACTCTCACATTGCGAGTGGAGTCTCTGCCTTGTCACTTCCCCGTGATGACGCACCTTTCATGTGATTCACTGTCACTTTGCTTGCGGGGATTTATTTTTTACTGGACATTAACATGAACGATTTCTGGCGCAAACCCTCACTGTTTGCACTGTTACCGGAGTCAGTCGCAAACACTGATGTTGGCGAGAATGCGGCCCTACGATTAATCGAGGGGTCCGTGGATACGAGGAAGGGAACCCCTGCTGTAAGCCAATTTACTACCGCATTCACAGTGACAAATGACGGAACACTGCGGAGCAACCTCTCAGGCCCGACATTGACAAAGGCTTTTTCTAAAATCCAGGCGGACATGAGCCACTGCAATTCCTTCATCAGCTTTCCTGGTCACCTCCGCGAAAAACTTTGTAAGATTGTTCAGGCACGACCTAATACGCACAGACCTAATAAGGCCGAGTCTAAGCAAATATTTACATATTCGATCCCGTAGAATATCTGATAATAATGTATCCAGTTCTGACGTCGTGTTCAAGGACTGAGTCCCAGAATCTATCTTAAGTAACCGAATTCATTTGCAACCATCCAGTTCTCAGGCACCTGACCCGTGACAGACCGCGACAGACCCAAATGTGGTGGAACCAACACGCCGGCGGATTGTGAAAATGAAAGAATGTTGAAATTTGATTTTGAGTTTTACAATAATGAACCGTAAGACGAGGGAACGAGTTCAGATGTAGAGAGAGTGAGCAGCTTTAAGTTCCTGGGTGTCAAGATCTCTGAGGATCTAACCTGGTCCCAGTATATTGATGTAGTCATTAAAAGGGCAAGACAGCGGCTGTACTTTATTAGGAGTTTGCAGCGATTTGGCCTGTCAGCAAATACGCTCAAAAACTTCTATCGCTGTACCGTGGAGAGCATTCTGACAGGCTACATCGCTGTCTGGTGTGGAGGGGCTTCTGCACAGGACCGTAAGAAGCTGCAGGAGGTTGTAAATCTAGTCAGCTCCATCTTGTGTACTAGCCTACAAAGTATCCAGGACATCTTTAGGGAGCGGTGTCTCAGAAAGGCAGCGTCCATTATTAAAGACCTTCAGCACCCAGGACATGCCCTTTTCTCACTGTTACCATCAGGTAGGAGATACAGAAGCCTGAAGGCACACACTCAGCGATTCAGGAACAGCTTCTTCCCGTCTGCCATCCGATTCCTAAATGGACTTTGAAAGCTTTGGACACTACCTCACCTTTTAATATACAGCATTTCTGTTCTTTTTTTAACAAATTTTTGAAGATCCTTTCACTTGTTTATTATTATGTTTTAATTTATTTATTATTTTTATTATTATCTCTGCTAGATTATGTATTGCATTGAACTGCTGCTGTTAAGTTAACAGATTTCACGTCACATGCCGGTGATAATAAACCTGATTCTGATTCTGGTTTGCTAAGCTGGGCTTGGACTGCGCTATAAATCTCCGCACTGAGTGCAGTATTGATCCGGTTGCATGGCGGCCCGGTGTGGGAACACCAATGCCGCAGAACGGAAACACCTGCACAAGGTAGTGGATGCCACCCATCCCATCACAGGAAAAGCCCCGCACACCCGACAGGTGAAAACACAGGAAACTAGCGACACATCTACAGCGTGTGACGTCACAAGGAAGCGGAAGGCATAATCAGGAGCGCCCACCTTCCAGGTGATTCTCTTCTACCCCGGCTTCCATCGGAAAGAGACACAAGACCAGGTTTAGGAACAGTTCTTCACTCCGACCATCAGGCACTTGAAACAACACGGATTACTTCACTCACCGCAAAACTGAACAGATTCCACAACCATGGACACACTTTCAATGACTCTGAAAGTCATGTTCTCGTAATATTGATGTGATGCATTCATCTATCAAGTTATCAATTTTTCTGTCTGTCTAATTTTCTATTTACATCTATCTATCTATCTATCTATCTATCTATCTATCTATCTATCTATCTATCTATCTATCTATCTATCTATCTATCTTTTATTCATTCATTCACTCATTAATTTACTTACTTACTTACGGTTTTGCATTATTATTGACTCCCTCCGTTGGCCAGTGTCGACCATGGATGATGCGACCGAGTTGTCTCCCTAATACGCAAGTCAATATGCAAAACCATTGCAACAGGACACGCAGAGCACGTTGTTGCCACTTAGCTGTTGTTCCCAACATTTCCCCGTAGTTTGCCACTGAAGCATTCCCCAGGACTGGGTTTTGTCGTAGGTTTGAGAACAGAATTTTCCATCTACGTGATGTGTGCCAACCCCGGCTGACAAGCCCCATCCGTCCGAAGCCATGGTGAGCCGCCTCTGCTCCTCATCCTGTCAATAGAAATGGTTCCGCCGGGCTTAGCAGTTAAACCTCATGTGAAGGTCAGGAGCTGGACTTGTTCAGACGCGGTAGACAACTCAGAGGTTGTGTGAGAAACACGCCATTGAGAGATGTTTTGTGTAGTGGGAGTTAATCAGCATTACCAACCCCGTCTATCACACGCATAATGAAGCTTTTCATTTTGATTACTAATTAAGTTTTTTTTTCTCAGCTCAAGCTGGTCAAACTTGCGGCATGTCCACAGCCGAGGGCACTTATTTTCTTAATTGCGGGGAGTTTTAGGAGCATTCTAGAGTTGTTTATTATTGTGGCTTTCTGGACACTTACATAAATATTGCTGTGAAGTCCGAACTGTTTAAAAATACTGTATAGTGTGTTTGGGATGAGACCAGTTGTGAATATTACTATTGGGACAATGTATACTAGACAATGTATGCTAGAGCTGTTCGGGAGGGTTTAAGCTAATTTGGCGGGGGTGGGAACCGGAGTGTTCGTGCTGAGGATGAGGTACGAGGGGTGATTGACGGACGGGCGTCACGTATTGGCCCCATTTGTAATAATGGACCAGCCTTAATGTAATTGTAGGACTCCGACTCTAAAACTGGATTAGGTTCTATTTGTAGTAACGTACGCTGCCTTTTAGGAGTTAGCATTTTAAAGCAAGAACTTGGTGAATGACGCTTGCCACCTGATTTCTCCTGTATCAGTAATAAAACTGAGTTAATCTGCTGCAGGATCCTGTGCTGCGATCGATTGTTTCTGCTTTCTCGTGACATTGTCGTCTTGAACTTGCTGTTCTCTTCTTCTGTATTTTATATTGGTTCAGAGTTCACCACCTTGTGTTGCACCGTTCCTGGGAAAAGGACTCCAACTCTGAGCCAAACCTTCGCCGTTTCCTTGTCGACATCGACTCTGTTCAGATCGTGGGGATGTCCTCCGTGGAAGGTCATTTTCTTCCATCGGATAACTTTCTGTTCTGAAGTGACAATTTTATTATTTTTCCTATATTGTAATTTCATTTAAGTTTAATGGTGTGGTCTCCATATCAGAATTCCACATGTTCGCGTTGATTACTAAAGCTTGTCTTCCTTGATGAAAAGTTATCTTTCTAAGTTTCATCTGGGTAGTGTGTAAACTTATTACGTCTGTTATTTCTCTTCCGCCTCTGACCGAGGTACCTGCTCTCAAGTGCATGTAGTATTTTCTAAAATTTTCATTTCAGTTGTTATTTTTCTTTATCAGTTTTCCAGATAGGTTTTGACAAACAAATATAATGTATTTGCAGCAAACCTGTGTGTTGCCTTTGTAATATTTTCACTATTGAGCTCTTTCTGGCGCATTTTCTTAAGCCCTGAAGTGGTTTATTTCCATTTATCACACAATGATCTAATTTGCTTGCATTTTGATATCCCAGGTGTTTATCTGTTTCATTTCCATCCATGGGGAGTATCGGAACTTGCTGCTCTACTCGCTCTATTGCACCTTTCATTATGTTTAATGTTCTGTGGTTGTCCAGTCCAAATGACATGTTTCTCTAGTGTGGTGCAGAATTGAATGATTTTTGGTAGTCAACATAACCACATGAAAGCTTTCAGATATTCATTCGGGCTTGATTTAGAATTACAGAATCTATTATCAGTTATCTTTACATATTTTCACACCCTCACGGCATACTTTCTGCTCTTCTGTAAGTATATTGCGATTATCTCAGTGAGTGTCGAATAGCTGTGGGATGCATGATGCTACAATTATATATCCTGCTTTTAAACAGGTAAATTATTATCAATGGTATTTTTTTCCTTTTGCTCTCAGCTCCGGCTGCTAAACCCTGAGGCACGAGCAAACCTCACACACCTACTTCTCAATTCGTGCGAACTTCCGTGCCACTCTATTCGTGTAAACTATCATGGTGTTCTGGAGACTGACATCAGTATTGCTGTGTAGGCCTCATTGTTTAATGCTGCTATGTGCTGACTTTCGGATGATGTCAGATGTAGCTTTCACAATTGAGAGAATGTGTTACAATGATTACCCATCAGCAATAATGATCAGTTAGGTACAGAAGGAGTTTGTATTTATTGATAAGTGCCTTTATTGTCTAAGCTAAATCAGCACGTGAATGTACACAGCCGACTAAGTTTCTATAAACCTGGGAAAAGTGTCAAATAATCGAAACGATGATTGCCGGTGAAGAGTGGGGTTCCACAGGGCTCCATGTTGGGACCGATTCTTCTTACGTTTTATGCCAATGATTTCAATGATGGAATTTATCGCTTTTATTTGCAATGTTTGCAGATGATATGAAGACAGGTGGATGGGCAGGGAGCTTTGTGTAAGTAGAGAGGCTACAGAAGCACCGACATAGATTAAGAGAATGGGTAAAGAAATGGCAGATGGAAGGTAGTACCGTCTCTGGTCATGCACATTGGTAGGGGAAATGAAAGCATTGATTCTTTTCTAAACGGAGGGAAAATACAAACAGAAACTCAGGGGGAAAGGGACACGGGAGGTCCTGTGTAGCAGTCCATAAAGGGGAATTTGCAGGTTGAGTCTGCGGTGAAGAAGGCGTGCAATGTCAGCGTGGATTTCCAGAGAACCAGAATATAAAAGCAAGAAGATAATGCGGACACTTTATAAAGAACTGGTGGGGTCTCACCTGGAGTGTAATGAGTTGTTTCCGGCCCCTTGTTTGACTGGAGATGGCTCAGATCAGTTTCACGAAAGTGATTGCAAGATTGGATGGCGTGCCGTCTGAAAAATTTTTGATGGTTTTGGGTCTGTATTCACTGGAATTCAGAAAAATCAGGAGTAGCCTCATTGAAAACTATGGAATAGTGAAAGGCCTTGATAGAGTGGGTGTGGAGAGGATGTTATGGAAGGCAATCCTTTTAAAATAGAGATGAGGAAGAATTCCTTCAGCCAGAGAGTGGTGAATCAGTGGAATTCTTTACCACTGTCATCAGTGCAGACAAATGTGTTTCTGTATATTTAATGCACAGTGTGACAGATTCCTGATTGTTCAGGACATGAGTGGGTGTGGGTGGAAGACAGAAGACTGGAGCTGAAAGGAAAATTGGATCAGCTATGATGGAATGGCGAAGCACACTCGGTGTAACAAATGGTTTAATTCCACTCCTACAATTATGGTCTTATGTCATTGAATATTAACTGGTTAAACAGCCTCATGAGCGGAACCATCTCAAAGGCCTTCTGAAAATCCAAGTACACAAATCCAACGATTCTCCTGAATCTAACCTGCGTGTAGCTTCTTTAACAATTTTCAGAAGATCTGTCCGGCAGGATTCCACATTAAAAACCAGAAGATTGAATAAGTGAAGAAATTCTTGGGAGATCCGCTGGTGCCCTCAGTCTCCCCGGATGATCAGGTCTGGTTGGAAAGTGGATATACTAGATAGGTGATTCCTTTTACCGGTAACTTTTGTGGTTGGACCAATCAGAGAAACAAAAACATAAGCGAAGTTAGAATTAGATCCTGGTTAGCACTGTTGAAAAATTATGATTGACACAACCGAGTAATCCGGACGTGGATAGGTGTTCGGGCTATGGGACAAATTTGTGAAAGATAGGTGGAGGCGTTGGTAGGGCTGAGGAAGCAATGTGATTGCAGCAGGACACAGGTAAATGTGAAGAATGGGCAAAAATGTGGCAGATGGAATACAATATTGGGAAATGTACGATGCTGCTTTTTGGCAAAAGGAACAATAGTGAACTATTATCTGATTGGGGAGAAGGTTCAAGCAACAGAAGTACAGAAGAAAATATGAGTCCTCGGGCAAGACTCCCAGAAGGTTAATTTACAGGACGAGCCTCTGTAAAGAAGCCAAATGTAACGCTGGCATTTATTTAGAGTAAAGTGGAAGATATAAGCAAGGAGATAATGCCGGCAGTTTATAAGACCCTATTAGGCCATACTTAAAGCATTTAGGATCCATATCTCAGAAAAAGTGTGCTGTCGTTGGAGAGAGTCCAGAGGATGTTCAAGATGATGATTCCGGGAATGAAGGGGTTAAGTTATGGGGAACGTTTGCCAACCTTGGGCCCTGTACTCCTGCACTGACCTAAGTTTAATGAATGCGGGTGGTGGGGTGGCAAATCTCACTGAAACCCACCGAATGTGGGAAAAGTCTAGAAAAGGTGGATGAGGACTGGTCTTTTCGTATGTTGGGGATAGCCATAACAGAGGACACAGCCTCAAAACTGAGGAGCGACCTTTCAGATTAGTTAAAAAGAATCTTATTCAGTCAGAGGGTAGTGAATCTGTGGAATTCTCTGACACAGACGGCGGTGAGGGCCACGTCTGTGGGTACATTTAAGGCAGAATCCAGAAGCTTGCTGATCAGTCAGGGCATTACAGGATATGCCGAGGAGGCAGGTGCATGGGGTTGAGTGAGAACCGGGATAATCCATGATAGAATGGCAGAGCAGACTTGATGGGCTGAATGGCCTAATTTCTGCTCCTATGTCGTTTGGGCTTATACAGTGAAGAATGACACAAAATACTTGCTACGTTCGGCCGCTATTTCTTTGCTCGATCGGCAGCATCATCTTCCAGCGGTACAATATCAACTCGCCCTCTTTTACTATTTGTATGTATGAACAGCTCTTGATAACTGATATTATTGGCTCACTTACTTTAATTTTTCATTTTGTCTCTCCTGTGTGTCTTTTTTCCGTTGTCTCCTGTTGGTTATGTAATTTCCAATCCTCTAACTCCCCACTTTTTTCTTGCTATATTACGTGATTCTGCTTTTGTTTTATCAAAAACAGGAGAAAATCTGTGGATGCCGGAAATCCAAGCAACACAAACACAAAATGCTGGATGAACCTAGGAGGCCAGGCAGCACATATGGGAAATAGTAAACAGTCGACGTTTCGGGCCGAGACCCTTCATCAGGACTGGGGGGAAAAAAAAGATGAGACGTCAGAGGAAGAAGTGTGGGGGTGAGAGGGATGGAAGAAGTGGTAGATGCCAGGTGAAACTGGGAGAATGGGAGTAATGAAGGAAGAATCTTCTCAGGATATAACTTCCTTAACGATTCTCAAAAGTTCATTGCTAATACCTCCACATCTCCTCAGCCACCTCTTTCAGATCTCTGGAGTGTACACCATCCGGTCCAGGTGAACTATTTAACTTCAGACCTTTGTGTTTTCCAAAAACCTTCCCCTGAGTAACGTTACTTTACACATTCTGACCACTGACATCTGGGACTTCCGTATTCCTGGCAGAGTGATAAGAGTGATGTACAATACTTATTCAGTTCATCTGCCATTCCCATGCACCCCCACCACATTACTACCTCTCCAGCATCATTTTTCAGTGGCCTGATATCCACTTCCGCCTCTCTTTAACACTATATGTACCTGAAGAAAAATATGGCATCCTCTTGAATATTACTGGCTAGCTCACCTTCTTAATTATTTTAGTTGCATTCTGTTGGTTTTTAAAAGCTTCCCAATCATCTAGCTTCCGAGTAATTTTTGCTCTATGCCCTCTCCTTGGTTTTCATGTTGTCTTTGATTTCTCTTATCAGCCACGGTTTTGTCACCTTACCTTTAGAATTCCACTTCCTCCTTCTGATGTATATATCCTGTGCCTTCCGAATTTCTTCCAGAAATTCCAGCCGTTGCTGTTCTGTTTTTACCCTGCAAGTGTTCTTTTCAAATCAATTTTGACCAATTTTTCTCTCGTGCATCTCTAATTCTCTTTATTCCACATCTGACTTTAGTTTCTCCTTCTCTAATGTCAGGGTGAATTTGATCATATTAAGATAACTTGTCTCTAAGGGTTCCTTGAACTTAAGTGACCGACACACAATCCAGAATAGCTGATCCCCAAGTGGGCTCAACCACGAGCTGCTCTAAAAAAAAGCATCTTGTAGACATTCTAGGAATTCCTCCTCTTGAGACCAACACCATCCTAATTTTCCTAATCACCAGCATGACAATCCTCCATGACCATTGTAACATTGCCCTTTTGGCACGCATTTTCTATCTCCCAATGTAATTTGTGGACCACATACTTACTGTTGTTTGGAGGTCTCTACACAATTCCCATCAGGGATTTTATTTACATTTGCTGCTCGTTAATTCTACCCAAGGAGATTCTACACCTTCCAACCCCATGCCACTTCTTTCCAATGATTTTATTTAATATTTTACCAACAGAGCCACGCAACCCCAATAGCAGCTTGTTCTTCGCTTATTCTTTCAAGAAATATATAAGTATCTGGGAAACAAGAGGACCTGCAAATGCTAGAGAAATTCACACAAAAGTGCTGGAGAAGCTCAGCAGGTCAGGCAGATCTATGGATGGGAATCAAAATTTCCGTCCAAGACCCTGCATCGGGACTCTTGATTCCCACGTATCTGGGAAAACCTTTGACAAAATTTAGTTCAAGGCTTAAAAAAACCCTGTCAAACAGAGCACAATAGTTAACAAATACAACAAATGCAATAAACACCTTCATCAATACCGACATTGATTTTTCTTTAATAAAAATATCTTGGTCCCATTTCAATCAGCAAATTTACAAAGATAAATAGCAACTTTAGAAAAGACGATTTACACTCAAACCCACTTAGACTTTGGACAGAAGGAGGAAGATAAATCATACACATGAAAAAAATCACACAACAGTCAAATGAAACTTCTAAGTATATATTTTCAACAAACATGAACTGGATTCAGCACTCCATGTGTGGATATGCAATCGTGATAAGAAATACAGACCAGAAAACTTAAATGAGAGGCCAACTCAGAAAAATGAGTCATCACTATGGAAGAAAACATTAACCAGTGGAATGAGTATGACCCTCCATGGGAGACAACCCAACGATCTGAGCAGACTAGATAGTGACAAGGAAGCATCGAGCACCTGACTGAGAGTTGGAAGCCTGTTCCCAGAAAGAGAGACATTCCTTACAGAAATACAGGACAAGGTGGTTAACAAAATGTTAAAAAAATCAAAAATACATGAAATACAAACAAACAAGGCAGTAAGTGCACAAAATGCCAATAGAAGCCAGACACAATCCAACACAATCCAGGATCCTGCAGCAGTTTAACTCAGTCTGATTACTTACAAAAGTACAATCAAATGGCAAATATCATTCACCAAAATCTTTAAAATACAAACTCATGAATGCCCTCCATCACTTCAAAAAGCCACCATAAATTCAAGCCTGATCCAGTTTTAGAGTCAAAATCTTACAAATTACATGATAATACATTATTTCAGATAGGACAACCCATAATAACCACCCAGATATAACATTACAGGATAAACAAGCAGGAACAACTCCCTCAATAGATAAAACTATTCCCAACACACACACACACACACACACACACACACACACACACACACACACACACACACACACACACACACACACACACACACACACACACACACACACACACACACACACACACACACACACACACACACACACACGTTCCTCAACCAGTGGAGCACCTCATCACAGGTATTGTGTCATCAGTCAGACAACGAAATTATTTTCTGTCAATCAGCTTCCAAATGTTGCTACTCTGTCATTCGTTGCCACGTCCCGCTGCTGATTCCCTTCTCCTCATCGTACTTTCTTACCCCGACCATCGTCCAGAGCCCCAAACTCTGCCCTGTGCAGACCCGCCTCTGGTTTCTGACCCTGCTCCGTTGGACATCCAGCTAATGGTTTCCCATTCTGCTTTCAGTCTTTAGAGGACAGTGGTGTTTTCTAACAACCCTTTAGAAGCAGGGAAAGTGACCCATAATCTGGAAATGAGCCGTGATTAAGGAGGTAAACTCCCAATGTCATTCTTCCTCAGCCCAGAGATTAGAGGGGCAAAGAACATCTCAGACAGAACTACAGTCAGAAACTCCTCCCATGCCTGGTGAGCAGCAGCAATAGTTGCAGAGTTCAGCACCGACAGTCACTCTCGAAATTGCATTCAGCAATGGGGATTGACAAATATCCAGCATGCAGCTTATTGAAACTTTCTTCCTATTGTGAATCACAAGGTTAATTGTGCCATAAGGTTAATTACTGAGAGAATCCCTTCCACACTCACAGCAGGTGAACAGTCACTCCCCAGTGTGAACTCAGTGATGGTGGAGATGACTGAGAGAATCTCTTCCTGAAGTCTGAGCAGGTGATCGGCCTCTAACCAGTGTGAACTCGCTGGTGTTTCAGTAGATGAGATGACCGTGTGAATGCCTTCCCACATTCACAGCAAATGAACGGCTTCACCCCAGTGTGAACTCGCTGATGACTCTGTAGATTGGATGATTGAGTGAATTCCTTCCCATAGTCTGAGCAGGTGAACGACCTGTCCCCAGTGTGAACTGACTGGTGCGCTAATAGGGAGGATCACAGAGTGAATCCCTTCCCACAGTCTGAGCATTTAAACGGCTTCTCCCCAGTGTGAACTCGCTGATGTACCAGTAGGTCGGATGACTGAGTGAATCTCTTCCCGCAATCTGAGCAGGTGAACGGCTTCTCCCCAGTGTGAAATCGCTGATGTTTCCATATGGTGGAAGAGTGAGTGAATCTCTTCTCACAGTCCGAGCAGGTGAATGGCCGCTCCCCAGTGTGAACTCGCTGATGTACCTTCAGATGAGATGACCAAGTGAATTTATTCCCATTGTCTGAGCAGGTTAATGGCCTCTCCTCTATCTAAAATGACGTGCGTGCCAGTCAGTCAGATGACCGAGTAAATCCCTCCCCACAGTCTGGATCCCTTGCTCCACTTCTTAAATATCCAGACAGAGACAGCACAACTGGTGTGTTGCGTTTTAATTCCCATAGACAAATTCATTGTCAGATTTAACCTGTAAAAAGATAGACAAAATCCATCAGTGGGTGAAGGACAACATTTCAGATGAGATCACTTGAGTTGCCAATGTGTGATCTGACATCACACTGTTACAATGAGGTTGAAGCCAAGTTGGACAGAGAAATCATCTCCTGACTGGGCAGAGTGCTGGTATCTGGAATGACCATCAAACTGTCTGATGCTCTTCCTGTCTCCATAAGAATGGGGCATTTCTGCCATCTCCAGTCTGTGACCTGGCTCAGTTTGAATCTCTCCATTGGTATTATTCCCTGTTCCCACTGAGCTGCATGGGTGCCTGTCCCCACAGTAACTGAACACTCTGACGCAAATAGCCTTTGTTAACGTGCAGATGGGATTTTCTGTTATGTACTGTTAACTTAAAGTATCACAACTTTAACGCCATGCAGATATCTCCAACTCAGATGTATGGTTGGTCTGCAAAGCTGCTAAAATGAATTAGAGTGAATATTAGTATTATTTAAGGTTCTGTGTAGAAAAGTTCAACACAGAAACAGGCCCTTTGGCCCATCTAGATGGTGCCAAGCTATTTAAACTTTCTGTTCCCATATCCCTACCATCCAGATATCTATACAAACCTCTTAAATGTTGAAATCGAGCTTGCATGCACCACTTGTGCTGGCTGCTCATTCCACACCCGGATGACCGTCTGTGTGAAGAAGTTTCTCCTCATGTTCCCCTTACCATTTCACCTTTCACCATTAACCCCTGGAAACTGGTGGCAGTCCCACCCAAACTCAGTGGAAAAAGCCAGCTTGCATTTACACTGTCTATGCCCCTCTATCACAATGAAATCTGACCTCAATCTCTAACATTCCAAGGAATAAAGTCCTGACCTGTTCAATCTCTCCTTATAACCCAAGTCCTCCAGACCTGGCAACATCCTTGCGAATTTTCTCTGAACTCTTTCAAAGTCTTTATATCTTTTGAAACTCTTCATAACTCGAGGGATCGAGTTTAAGAGACGCGATGTAATGATGCAGCTCTATAAAACTCTAGTTAGGCCACACTTGGAGTATTGTGTCCAGTTCTGGTCGCCTCACTATAGGAAGGATGTGGAAGCATTGGAAAGTGTACAGAGGAGATTTACCAGGATGCTGCCTGGTTTAAAGAGTATGGATTATGATCAGAGATTAAGGGAGCTAGGGCTTTACTCTTTGGAGAGAAGGAGGATGAGAGGAGACATGATAGAGGTGTACAAGATACTAAGAGGAATAGACAGAGTGGACAGCCAGCGCCTCTTCCCCAGGGCACCACTGCTCAGTACAAGAGGACATGGCTTTAAGGTAAAGGGAGGGAAGTTCAAGGGGGATATTAGAGGAAGCTTTTTTCACTCAGAGAGTGGTTGGTGCGTGGAATGCACTGTCTGAGTCAGTGGTGGAGGCAGATACACTAGTGAAGTTTAAGAGACTACTAGACAGGTATATGGAGGAATTTAAGGTGGAGGGTTATATGGGAGGTAGGGTTTGAGGGTCGGCACAACATTGTGGGCCGAAGGGCCTGTAACGTGCTGTACTATTCTATGTTCTATCTTTCCTGCAGGTTGGTGACCAAAACTGCATAGAATACTCCAAATTAGGCCTCACCAATTTCTTGTACATTTTCAATCTTTTTTTTAACTGATTTAAACAAAATATAAGGATAGATACAAGTCAGAGAAGTTATATCAAATATATATTTCAATAAAAGTACAAAGGAATATGCACTGTCAAAATCATGTATAGTATAATATTGAGCTAATATAAAAAAGGAACCACAACTCCTCGTAACAATTCATATTAAAAAAAGTCTCAAAATTTCTATTATTGAGAAAGAAAAAACATCACTTCCCAGTATTTCCTTCTTTTGGCAAAAATCTCAGGAGCAAAATCTTCCACTATACCAATTTCAGTTGAATTGTAGATTAGTTGTCCTCTTTTTCTAGCCTCTCGGAGTATAGCTTTTTTGCTTGTATAACAATGCAAGAAAAGTATGAGTGGTCGTGGACGTATTTCAGATAAATGCCGAATTCTCGGAATTCTATGTGCTCTGTTGAGTAAAGTGTTCACTTCAAGGATCTCACTAAAATGTGAATGCCGCATATCTCAGAAGAAATTTAACAGGTCACCAGTTTCAGTATTTTCAGGCAAACCCAAAACTTCCTCCGGCGCGCTCTGCTGTCTAAATCAATCATTTTTTTTCTCTTTGTTCTTGATAAGTCCAATGTGACTTCATTAACTTCCTTTTCTATAGTTGACATCTTCAATTCTTATTCGATAATTGTTTGCCTGAATAGTTACTGTTCCATCTCAATTCGATGCATAGTCTGTTTGAACATCTGAAATTGAAAGTCCAAATTCTTCAGAGATTCTTGAACAGCAGAGATAGATTTGTCAATCTTTCCGTTAGCATCCGTCATCCGTGAGCGAACCAAATTCAAGTTTCATATCATGCATTTTTGCGAAAGCAACAGATTTCTCCGATTTCTTTATTGGTTCCGTTTGTTCCATTTCAGGAAAGGTCTTGCCGCTTCTCAATTCAATACCAGATCGACTTCATGCCATCATGATTAAATCATAAATCCTTTAACAAAAATAATGAATCTTCATTTTCATTTTCAGAATCTTTTTATTGATGCATAATCTTCTACAGCTATAAAATGATACAAAACTTCAACAAGTTGATATATACAATTAATAAAGCTGAAGAAAAAAAGTTTATCAAAATAAATGAAAATGAATATATATATATATATATATATATATATATATATATATACTTTTATATAAGGAAAAGAAGGAAAAAAGGAGAACCCCAACTAACTAAAAAAAAAGAAACCCTACTAACTACAAAAAAAAGGAAAAACAGAAAAAAAACATTAGGAATCAACTCCCAAGGCAATACATCTTACCATCATATGAATTGGCAGTTAATGATTCTTTTTCTGAGAGAGAGAGAGATATCTTTATACATATATATAAAGAAAATGAATCATTAACTGCCAATTCATCCTTATATAAAATAAAATTGGAAGGAAACCATATAAAATAATTCAAATTAAATAATTTGCAAAACAGCTCCATCTTCTCTTAAAATCGAATCAAGGATCAAAATTTCTACTTCCATTTTTTTTTCAAACCGAGATATAACATTACTTGAGAAAACCATTGAATTAATGTAGGGACAGAGGTATCTTTCCACTTTAATAAAATAGCCCTTCTTGCCAACAATGTAACAAATGCAATTACATGTTGATGTGAAGATGCAATACCCTGAATATGATGTGGAAATATTCCAATTAGAGCAGTCAATGTATTAGGTTGTAAATTAATTTTCAGAGCTTTAGAAATTGTAGAAAACAAAGATTTCCAAAAAGATTTTAATGAAGAACATGACCAGAATATATGTGACAAAGTGGCTATTTTAGTTTTACACCTATCACAGTAATTGTCTATGTTAGGAAATATTTTGGATATCTCACCTTGGTTAAATAATAACGGTGAACAATTTTAAATTGAATTAAACTGTGATTGGCACATATCGAAGAAGAATTTGCTATTTTCAGAACTCACAAGCAATCTTCATTAACAAAGGTCATATTAAGTTCTCTCTCACAATCTTGTTTAATCTTTAGTGAGAGGATATCTTTTTATAGTAAACATAAATTATAAATTCTACCAATGGAACCTCTTACTATGGGATTCAAATTCAAAATTGTATCCAACACATCAGATTCTTCCATATATAGAAACTTAGATAAGTATTGTTGTAAAAAATGTCTAACCTGAAAATATTGCAGGAAGTGTGTATGAGAGAGAGGATATTTGTTAATTAACTCTTCAAAAGTCATCAATCGGCCATCACAAAATAAATCTGCAAAAGAACAGATCCCCTTATTTCTCCACAGGAGAAAAATAGGATCAGTTATTGAAGGTTTAAATAAAAAATTTCAATATAAAGAACCAGACAATTTAAGTTGTTTAAAATTTTAAAAATTGCAAAACTGAAACAAAATCCATAAGGACTGTTTAATAACAGGGTAGAGATTTAAATTTGGAAATTTAGAGAGCTGTAAAGGTAATGGAGCTCCTAATAATGAGGTTAAATGAAATTGTTTGACAGCTTACAATTCCAAATCAATCCAACCTGGTTTTGGGCTCTTATCAAGCCAATATAGACAAAAACATAATTGTCGACTATTAACAGCCCAATAATACAGTCTTAAATTAGGAAGTGCAAGTCCACCATCTGTTTTAAGATTTTTTTAAATGATACTTATTAACTCTTGGTCCTTTATTGTTCCAAATAAAGGACAAAATAAGTGAGTCAGTTTGATCAAATTCTTTTTATTTAAAAAGATAGGAATATTTTGAAAAATATATAAAAATCTAGGTAAAAACATCATTTTCACGGCATGGATACGACCTATTAAAGAAAGAGTAAGTGGATTCCATCCAGAAAATAGCTGATTCATGGAGTCCATTAAAGGAACTACATTAGCTTTATAAAGATCTTTATATTATTTGTAATTATAACACCTAAATATTTAAAAGAATGAACAATTCTAAATGGAATATCATTATATATAAATACAGGGGCATTTAATGGAAACAATTCCCTTTTATTGAAGTTAAGTTTATATCCTGAAAATTTACCAAAATCTTTCGCTGTTTCCAAAGTTTAGGAATTGATTCCACAGGGCTCGAAATAAAAACCAAAAGATCATCTGTGTAAAGAGAAATCTTATGTATGGTTCAATTCATAGAAATACCATGAATATTTTTAGCTTCACAGAGTTTTATGGCCAAAGGCTCCAGTACAAGATTAAATAATGAAGGGCTTAATGGAAAACCCTGTCTTGTGCCACGTGAAAGTGAAAAAAGGACCTGAAAATATTAGTAATAACTGTGGCAATAGGATTCTCATAAATCATTTGAATCCACCTATTGAAATTATTACCAAAACCAATTTTTTTCTAAAACTTTAAACAAATATGACCACTCAAGTCTATCAAATGCCTATTCTGCATCGAAAGAGATAACACATTGGGGTTCCTTAGATAGTGATGAATATATAATGTTCATCAATCTCCAAACATTGGAGAAACAGTAACGACCTTTAATAAAGCCTGTTTGATCCATCGAGATAATTTTAGTTAAAATATTTTCCAAGTGGTTAGCCATTATCTTAGACAGAGTTTTTGAATCCATATTTAATAACGAAATAGGTCTATATGATGAACATTCAGTAGGATTTTTATCTTTCTTAAGGATTAAAGAAATAGAAGCTTCATAAAAAGAAGGTAAACTACCCTTCTCAAAGGATTCATTTGTATTTCCAACAGGTAAGGAGAAAGTAACCTTTCAATTTTTATGTAAAATCCTACCAAATACACATCAATTCCAGGTGCTTTACCTGACTGCATTAACAACATAGCTTTCTGAATTCCATGCTCAATAATTGAAGCATCAGGCATCTGTTGATCTTCAACAGTAATTTGAGGAAATTTAATCTTATGTAAAAAAAAGCCTTCATTTTGGAGGAATCTGCAGGAAGTTGAGATCTATAAAGATCAGAATAAATATCCTGAAAAATATTATTGATGTCTTTATCATTACCTGATATATCTCCATCATTTTTACAAATCTTTAAAATTTGTCTTTTAGCTACAGCTGCCATTAATTGGGAAGCTAAGTGCTTAGTATTTTTATCCCCAAAAATATAAAACTGACTTTACAATTTAAGCAAATATCCTTCAATAGGATATGTTAGTAATAAATTATACTATGATTGTACTTCAACTCTTCTTCTAAACAAAGCAACATTTGGAGAGGTAGCACTGATGTTATCTAATTCTTTAATTTGTATTAGAGATTTTATGTAATTCCATTCTTGTCTGTTTCTTCAGTTTAGCTATATATGAAATAATCTGACCACCTAAATAATGTATCCTAAATTACTAACTTTGAGACGTTTCCTGTATTATTAAAGAGAAAAAACTCTTTTATCTGAGTTTCAATAAACTCAACAAATCCAGAACCTCGTTGACAAATGTTCTGGAAAACAACAAAGTGGTCTGGTAGAAGCAACATCTTTCAGTTCAATTATTAGGTTTAAAGGAGTATGATCAGAGATAACAATTGCATCATGTTCACATTTCTGAACATTAAATAGAAATCGAGGGTCGACTATAAAATAGTCGATTCTCGAATATTTATTATGAACATGTGAGAAAAAAAGAGTATTCTCTATCACTAGGATGCATAAGCCTCCAAATTTCAATTAAGCCATAATCAATTAAAAAGGAATTAATAAGTGATGCAGAATGATTAGGAAGTTGATGTTCGGATGATAGAAACACAGAAACTAGGTGCAGGAGTAGGCCATTCAGCCCTTTGACGCCTGCATCGCTATTCCGTATGATCATGGCTAATCATTCAACTCAGAACTCTGTACCTGCTTTCTCTCCATACCCTGATCCCTTTAGCCACAAGGGCCATATCTAACTCCCTCATAAATATAGCCAAAGAACTGGCCTCAACTGTTTCCTGTGGCAGAGAATTCCAGATTCACCACTCTCTGTGTGAAGAACTTTTTCCTCATCTCTGTCCCAAAATGCTTCCCCTTTATCCTTAAACTGTGACCCCTCGTTCTCGACTTCTCCAACATTGGGAACAATCTTCCAGCATCTAGCCTGTCCGATCCCATTAGAATTTTACACGTTTCAATAAGATCCCCCCTCAATCTTCTATATTCCAGCGAGTATTAGCCTAGTCTTTCCTCATATGAAAGTCCTGCCATCCCAGGAATCAATCTGATGAACGTTCTTTGTACTCCCTCTATGGCAAGAATGTCTGTCCTCAGATTAGGGGACCAAAACTGCACACAATATTCCAGGTGTGGTCTCACCAAGGCCTTGTACAACTGCAGTAGAACTTTCCTCCTCCTGTACTTGAATCCTTGTGCTACGAATGCCAACATACCATTTGCCTTTTTCACCGCCTGCTGTACCTGCATGCCAACTTTCAATGACTGGTGTACAATAACACAATGACTCCCCTTTTCCTAATTGGCCACCATTCAGATAATAATCTGTTTTTCTGCTCTTGCCACCAAAGTGGAGAACCTCACATTTATCCACATTAAATTGCATCTGCCATGAATCTGCCCACTCACCTAACCTATCCAAGTCACCCTGCATCCTCTTAGCATCCTCCTCATAGCTAACACTGCCGCCCAGCTTCATGTCTTCCGCAAACTGGGAGATGCTGCATTTAATTCCCTCATCTAAATCATTAATAAATATTGTAAACAACTGGGGTCCCAGCAATGAGCCTTGCAATACCCCACTAGTCACTGCCTGCCATTCTGAAATGGTCCCATTTATTCCCACTCTTTGCTTCCTGTCTGCCAAACAATTCTCTATCCACATCAATACCATACCCCCAATACCGTGTGCTTTAAGTTTGCACACTAATCTCCTGTGTGGGACCTTGTCAAAACCCTTTTGAAAATCCAAATATACCACATCCACTGGATCTCCCATATCCACTCTACTAGTTACATCCTCAAAAAATTCTATAAGATTTGTCAGACATGATTTACCTTTCACAAATCCATGCTGACTTTGTCCAATGATTTCACCTCTTTCCAAATGTGCTGTTATCACATCTTTAATAACTGACTAGCATTTTCCCCACCACCGATATCAGGCTAACCAGTCTACAATTCCTCGATTTCTCTCTCCCTCCTTTTTTAAGAAGTGGGGTTAAATTAGCCACCCTCCAATCCTCAGGAAATGATCCAGAATCTAAAGAGTTTTGAAAAATTATCACTAATGCATCCACTGTTTCTTAGGCTACTTCCTTAAGCACTCTGGGATGCAGGCCATCTGGCCCTGGGGAGTTATCTGCCTTTAATCCCTTCAATTTACCTAACACCACTTCCCTACAAACATGCATTTCCCTCAGTTCCTCCATCTAACTAGACCCTCGGTCCCCTACTATTTCCAGAAGATTATTAGTGTCCTCCTTAGTGAAGACAGAACCAAAGTAGTTATTCAATTGGTCTGCCATGTCCTTGTTCCCCATGATCAATTCACCTGTTTCTGACTGCAAGGGACCTACATTTGTCTTAACCAATCGTTTTCTTTAAAAGGCTATAAAAGGTTTTACAGTCAGTTTTTATGCTCCCTGCCAGCTTTCTCTCATAATCTTTTGTCCCTTTCCTAATTAATCCCTTTGTCCTCCTCTGCTGGACTCTGAATTTCTCCCAGTCCTCAGGTATGCCACCTTTTCTGGCTAATTTGTATGTTTCTTCTTTGGAACTGATACTATCCCTAATTTCCCTTGTCAGACACGGGTGCACTACCTTCCCTGGTTTATTCTTTTGCCAAACTGGGATGAACACTTGTTGTAGTTCATCCACGCGATCTTTAAATGCTTGTCATTGCATATCCACTGTCAACCCTTTAAGTATCATTTGCCAGTCTATCTTAGCTAATTTCTGTCTCATACCTTCAAGGTTACCCTTCTTTAAGTTCAGAACCTTTTTTTCTGAATTAACTACGTCACTCTCCATCTTAATGAAGAATTCCACCATATTATGGTCACTCTTAACCAAGGGGCCTCGCACGACAAGATTGCTAACTAACCCTTTCTCATTGCTCAATAATACCGTCTAGAATGCCCTGCTCTCTAGTTGGTTCCTCGACATGTTGGTTCAGAAAACCATCCCACATACATTCCAAGAAATCCTCTTCCTCAGCAGCCTTACCAATTCGGTTCACCCAATCTATATGTGGATTGAAGTCACCCATTATAACTGCTGTTCCTTTATTTTACGCATTTCTAATTTCCTGTTTAATGCCATCCCCAACCTCACTAGTACTGTTAGGTGGCGTGTACACAACTCCCACCAGCATTTTATGCCCCTTAGTGTTATGCAGCTCTACCCATATCGATTTCACATCCTCCAGGCTAATATCCTTCCTTTCTATTACACTAATTCCCCTCTCTAACCAACAACGCTACCCCACCTCCTTTTCTTTCCTTCCTGAATATTGAATATCCCTGGATGTTGAACTCCCATCCTTGCTCACCCGGGAGCCATGTCTCTTTGATCCCAACTATATCATATTCATTAATAACTATCTGCACATTCATTTCATTCACCTTGTTACAAATGCTCCATGCATTGACCCACAGAGCCTTCAGCCTTGTTTTTAAACACTCTTAGACCTTATACAATTATGTTGAAAACTGGCCCTTTTTGATTTTTGCGCTGGATTTGCCTGCCTGCCACTTTTACTTTCCACCTTACTACTTTTTGCTTCTACGCTCAGAAGTGTGAGGCGGTGTACTTTGGAAGGTAAAATCAAAGTAAATGGCAGGATACTTGGTAGTGTGGAGGAGCAGAGGGGTCTGGGGGTTCATGTCCACAGATCCCTGAAAGTTGCCTCATAGGTAGATAGGGTAGTTAAGAAAGCTTATGGGGTGTTAGCTCTCATATGTCGAGGGACAGAGTTTAAGAGTCCCAAGATAATGATGCAGCTCTATAAAACTCTGTTTAGGCCACACTTGGAGTATTGTGTCTAGTTCTGGTTGCCTCACTATATGAAGGATGTGGAAGCATTGGAAAGGGTACAGTGGAGATTTACCAGGATGCTGCCTGGTTTAGTCAGCATGCGTTATGATCAGAGATTAAGGGAGCTAGAGATTAAGGGAGCTGGGGCTTTACTTTCTGGAGAGAAGGAGGATGAAAGGAGACATGATAGAGGTATACAAGATATTAAGAGGCATAGATAGAGTGGACAGCCAGCACCTCTTCCCCAGGGCACCACTGCTGAATACAAGAGGACATAGCTTAAGGTAAGGGGTGGGAAGTTCAAGGGGGATATTAGAGGAAGGTTTTTTTACTCAGAGAGTGGTTGGTGTGTGGTATGCACTGCCTGAGTCCGTGGTGGAGGCAGATATAGTGAAATTCAAAAGGCTACTAGACAGGTATATGGAGAAATTTAAGGTGGGGGGGGGGATATATGGGAAGCAGTGTTTAAGGGTTGGCACAACATTGTGGGCCGAAGGGCCTGTACTGCACTGTACTATTCTATGTTCTATAATCAGCTGCTTCATCAACTGTCAAAGCAGAATCGGCTTGCTAAGCCTTCCCCTGAATTACACTTTGTAAGAGAATACACCAACCCTCTCTTGGCCACTTTAAACACTGAGCAAACTTCTCAAAATGCTGAAAGTATTTATCAACCTCTGCTTCGTCAAATGGAGGTACCAATTTAACTTTCTGACTGGCCTCAACTTATCACCAGAGTCTAACACTCGACCCCTTTGCTGCAATCTCTCTATCTTTTCCAGCTCGAACAGCCTCTGCCTTTCTGCTTCCTCCCTCTGTTTTTCTGCCTCTGCCTTTCTGCAGCCTCCAGCTTTAATTTTTCTCACTTGTACTGGAGCTCAAGCTCACTAGGTTTACTTTCAGGAAACACCTCTAACTCCTCCACTTTAAACACACCCACAGATACATAATGTTCAGCTATTATCCTCTGCATCTGTGCCCTCCTTATTGTCGATTTCACCGTAGCAAGTTTTAACCTTCTAGCAAGACTCAACAACTCAATACATCTTCTAATGCCTCAGAGGTTGGTGCTTCCTGACATCGATCAACATCCATTGCTGCTGATTTTCCACAAACAAATAAATCAAAAGGAATTTCCCCAATGAAATCAATAATTAATCAATACACCCCCAAATCTGTTCATATTCTGGACGCAGGCCCCAATTTTATTCTGAATTGTAATGCTTTAGAAACGAACCAGCAGCAATGGAGTCTGTTTTTGATGCTAAAACTATCTTTAATATAATCTACTTATAATATAGTAACTTAAACAAGATAAACAGAAGTTAACAGTGTTAAGTTTATAAATGTGTGTAAATATAACTCCCGAACTATTGAGCTCGGGGGAAACAATGCTTGGAGTCTTGAGATGGTAAAGTATGAAAGTACAGTTCAACCACAGAATAGGTGATGAGAGAGATATTTGTAATCCAGGGTAAATGTCGAGAGAAGGCAATTATGTTGAATTCCACAGGTTCCATGGTGGTAAAACGAGAGAACAGTCGCTGTAGATTTTATCTGTCGTTGTTCGAAATCCACATACGAATTATCACCGAAAGTGACTTGTCACAGGAGGTATCATCAAGTGAATTACCACACCACACCCAGGCAAGGGTTAAAACATCAGTGGTCCTCATTGGATACCCCAAATCAGATCCATTCCTATGGATCAAACGAGGTGACAACCACACATTCGATGTACGGTGAATCGATAATTAACCCACCCTTGTGGGCACAGGAAAATTCCAAACAGTGACCCTTGGCCACTAGTTCCCTGGTTTCGATCCTTCCATTTTTCTTCCTTCATCTCCATCTGACTCTGAGTGTCTGTGTCCTCGGTTAAAACTAAACAAGCTGCGAGTGATGTAAACAAGCTGCAAGTCAGAATGATTCGCCTTCTTAATCTCTCTCTGTCTGTCTCTTAAAATGATAGTCCACAACAAACGAAACCGAGAGATTCATAACAATGGCCACTCCCCATTGTGAATTGACTGGTGTGCCAGTAGTTGGGATGACTGAGGGAATCCCTTCCCACATTCTCAGCAGATGAACGGCTTCTCCCCAGTGTGAACTTGCCCATGTCTCTGTAGGCTGGAAGAGCGAGTGAATCTCTTCCCACATTCTGAGCAGGTGAATGGCCTCTCCCCAGTGTGAACTCGATGGTGACTCTGCAGGGTGGATGACTGAGTGAATCTCTTCCCACATTCTGAGCAGGTGAACGGCTTCTCCCCAGTGTGAACTCGCTGATGTCTCTGTAGGCTGGATAACTCAGTGAATCCTTTCCCACATTCTGAGCAGGTGAATGGCCTCTCCCCAGTGTGAACTCGCTGAAGACTCTGTAGGTGGGTTAACTGAGTGAATCTCTTCCCACATTCTGAGCAGGTGAATGGCTTCTCCCCAGTGTGAACTCGCTGATGTACCAGTAGGGTGGATGACTCAGTGAATCTCTTCCCACAGATTGAGCAGATGAACGGCTTCTCCCCAGTGTGAACTCGCTGGTGTTTCCACAGGGTAGAAGAGTGAGTGAATCTCTTCTCACAGACTGAGCAGATGAATGGCCTCTCCCCAGTGTGAACTCGCTGGTGAGCCATTAGGTCAGATGACAGAGTGAATCCTTTCTCAGAAATTCAGCAGATGACCAGCCTCTGCCTGGTGTGAACTGACAGTTGTGTCCGCAGGTGGGAAGACTGACTGAATCCTTTCTCACACACAGAACAGGTGAATGGCCTTGCCCAGTGTGAACTTGCTGATGTACCTTCAATTGTGATAGCCAAGTGAAACCATTCCGACTGTCTGACCAGGTGAATGGCCTTTCTCCTGTGTAAAATGACGGGTGTGCCAGTTCGTCAAAAGACCAAGTGAATCCCTCCCCACTGTCTGAGCAGGAAGGAAGGTCGATTGAATCAATTCTCCACTTCTTAAATATCTAGACAGAAACAGCAAAACTAGCGTGCTGTGTTTGAGATTGCTGGAGACAAATTCCTTCTCGTTTTTAACCTGTAAAAAGATTTACAAAATCCATCAATGGGGTTAGGACAACATTTTGGATGAGATTACTTGAGTTGCCAAGGTTTGATCTGGTATCACACTGTTACAGTGAAGTTCTACCCAAGTTGGACAGAGAAATCATCTCCTGACTGGGCAGAGTGCTGGTATCTGGAATGACCATCAATTCCCTGATGCTCTTCCTGTCTTTATAAGAATGGAGCATTACTGCCATCTCCAATTTGTACCCTCGCTCAGTTTGACTCTCCATTGGTATTATTCCCTTCTCTTGCTGAACTGCATGGATGCCTGGTCCCACAGTAACTGAAACAGTCTCACGCAAATAGTCTTTCTTGACGTGAAAAGTGCCACAGTTTTAATGCCATATAAAAAATTCCTGTTGAGGTGAATGGTTGGTCCGCACAGCTGTTAAAAGGGCTTAGAGTGAATATTTGTAATATTTCAGGTTCTTCTAGAAATGTACAACACAGAAACAGACTAAAATAATAGATAGGGATGGTGGTAAGGGGTATCAACAGAGGGCAGTGAATTGGACATTCATACCGGCAGGAAGGAGGCTACCTAGGCGGGAGATAAGGTATTACTCTATCGACCTGCATGTGGCCTCATCTTGATGGTAGAGGAGACCATGGACAGACATATCAGAGTGGGAGTGGTCTGTGGAATTGAAGTGTGTGGCCACAGGGAGATCCCGCCACTGCTGGAGGACTGAGGGCCGGTGTTCGGCGAAACGGTCTCCCAGTTTGCGGCGGGTCTCCCGAATGTATAAATGGCCACATCGGGAGAACCGGATAGTATATCACCCCAGATGACTCGCAGGTGAAGTGGTGCCTCACCTGAAAGGACTGCCTGGGGCCATTAACTTCGCCTCCAACTTTCACCCCACCCTCAAATTCAACTGGTCTATTTCCGACACCTCCCTCCCCTTTTGAGATCTTTGTTTCTATCTCTGGAGACACCCTATCCACCGACGTCTACTACAAACCTACTAACTTCTACAGCTACCTAGACTATTCCTCCTCACACCCTGTCTCCTGCAACAATGCTATCCCTTTCTCTCAATTTCTCCGCCTCCGCCGCATCTGCTCTCAGGATGAGGCCTTTCATTCTAGGACAAAGGAGATGTCTTCCTTTTTTAAAGAAAGGGGCCTCCCTTCGTCGACTATCAACTCTGCCCTCCATCGCGTCTCCCATATTTCACGCACCTCTGCCCTCAACCCATCCCCCCACCAGCCCACCAGGGATAGAGTCCCCCGGTCTTCACCTATCACCCTACCAGCCTACAGATCCAACGCATAATCCTCCATAACTTCCGCCACCTCCTAAGTGATCCCACCACCAACCACATCTTCCCCTCCCCCCCACTCTCAGCTTTCCGCAGGGATCGTTCCCTACGCGACTCCCTTGTCCATTCATCCCCCCCATCCCTCCCCATGGACCTCCCTCTGGGCACTCATCCCTGCAAACAGAAGAAGTGCTACACTTGCCCCCACACTTCTTCTCTCACCACCATCCCAGGCCCCAGACAGTCCTTTCATGTCTGTCCATCCTCTACTGTCAAGATGAGGCCACACGCAGGTCGATGGAGCAATACCTTATCTCCCGCCTAGGTAGCCTTCTTCCTGCTGGCATGAACATCCAACTCACTGACCTCCATTGATACCCCTGCCCCCACCCTTACCCCTATCCCTATCTATTATGTTAGTCTGGTTCTCTTTCTCTCTCTTTTCCCCCCTCACTATAATCTCTCCCCAAAGCCCTACCTTTCTTTCTCTTTTATTTCCCATAATTCTCCACCTTCCCCCAGCCCATTTCCCTCCAGCCTATCATCCCAGCTCTCTACTTTATCCCTTCCCCCAATTCTTATCCCCCATTACTTCACTCCTGATGAAGGGTTTCGGCCCGAAATGTCATTATTACCTCTTCCCATAGATGCTGTCTGGCCTGCTGAGTTCTGCCAGCATTTCGTGTTTTTTTTATTTATTTCCAGCATCTGCAGATTCACTCATGTTGAACACAGAAACAGGTCCTTTGGGCCTTCTAGTTTGTGCTGAACTATTTAAACTGCCCACTCCCATACCTCCATCATCCAGGTACCTACGCAAACCTCTTAAATGTTGAAATCGTGCTCGCATGCACCACTCCTGATGGCTGCTCATTCCACACCTGGATGATCGTCTGTGTGAAGAAGTTTCCCCTCATGTTCCCCTTAACATTTCACCTTTCACCCTTAACCCCTGGCCTCTGGTTGTAATTCCACCCAAACTCAGTGGAGAAAGCCAGCTTGCATTTACACTATCGATGCCCTTCTATCACAATCAAATCTCACCTCAATCTCTAACATTCCAAGGAATAAAGTCCTGACCTGTTCAACCTTTCCTTATAACCCAAGTCCTCCAGACATGGCAACATCCTTGTGAATTTTCTCTGAATCTCTGAACCTCTTACATCTTTCCTGTAGGTAGGTGACCAAAACTGCACACAATATTCCAAATTAAGCCTCACCAATGTCTTCTACAAGTCAACATAACATCCATCTATTGTCAATATTTGGTTCATGAAGGCCATTGGGCTAAAATCTTTCCTTCCGTTTCTATCTAACTGTGAGACCACTTTCAGTGAATTAAGGACTTGTATTCCCAGGTCCCTTCCTTCCACAACACTCCTCCGTGCCCGACCAGTCACTGTGAAAGACCTCCCTTGGTATGTCAGACCAAAATGCAACACCTCACACTTGTCTGCATTAAATTCCATTTTCTATTTCTCAAACCATTTTCCCAGTGGGTCCAGATCGCACTGCAAGCCATGATAGTCTCCCTCACTGTCCACTACCCCCAGTCTTGGTGTCATCTACAAATCTGCTGATCCAGTTAACCACACTATCATCCAGATTACTGATATAGATGACAAACAACAACAGATCCAGCACTGATCCCTGTGTCAACCACTAGTCACAGGCCTCCAGTCAGAGAGGCAACCATCTGCTACCACACTCTGGCTTCTCCCAAAGACAGTGTCTCATCCAATTTACTGTCTCATCTTGAATGCTGAGTGACTGAACCTTCTTGACCAACTTCCCATATGAGACTTTGTCAAGTGCCTTGCTAAAGTCCATGTAGACAACACCTACTGCCTTGCCTTCATTCACTTTCCTGATAACTTCCTCGAGAGACTCTCTAAAATTGGTTAGACATGACCTACCATGCACAAAGCCATGCTGTCTATCCTTAATCAGTCCACATCGATCCAAATACTTACATATCGGGTTCCTGCACATATGTTCTAATAACTTTCCCACTACTGATGTCAAGCTCACTAATGTAACATTTTCGCTTCTCCTTAGAGCCCTTCTCGAACAGTGGAACAACATTGAACTGAGTAACCACTGTGAGGGAATGGGAGTGGTTTCAAAGGGCTGGGCTACTGGAAGCACATTACCAGACCTGGAGTGATTGTAAATGGGTCTGGCAGAGGCATAACTGTTACTTCTGGGCACATTCAGTCTCACTCCAACTATTTCCTACCTTCCTTTGTGCAGGTATGTAATGTCTAAAGGACCAGTGTTTGAGTAAATGTGACTCACCAAACTTTCTCCTGACTGAATCACTGGAATCTCCGAGTCAGATGGGTTCTCTCCAGTTGGTGCTCTCAATCCTCGGGCTGGTTCACTTGTTGCTGTTCTCTCGTCTTCAGTCATGGTTTGCTTCCATTTGGGGTTTTTCTTCCAATAAATCTCTCACCACATGTCTAACTTTAACATGAAAGACAATGAAGCCGATTAGCAATAAAAAGGAGAACCAAACATTTCTATTAAATGTTACTATGAACAAAACTCACTGAACATTAAACATTGAAGACTGAGCAGAAAGGAAAACACCACCCACCCGGAGACAGTGAGCATGTGTGAAGAGATTGTTACATCTGCGGATAAATGGGAGGGGCAAACAGGATCACGTGACTGGTGGGGTCTCCCACCCCAGGCAGAGGGTCCAGCTACCCACCACTCTGTGGAAAGAGACAAATTTGTCGCTTACATCTGGTCTCACCTTAAGTGTATAGGACATTTCAATCCCCAGGAAAAATGTATCTTCTATCCACTCAGGTTCATAATCAGGTTTATTATCACCAGCATGTGGTGTAAACTTTGTTAACTTTGCAGCAGCATTTCAATGTAATACATGATATAGAAAAAAAAACAAAATAATAAAAAATTACAGTATACGTATATCTGGGTCCATTGATCGTCGTGATTTTTATAAATGACCTTGATGAGGAAGTGAAGGGATGTGTTAGTAAATTTGCTGATGACACAAATGTTGGGAGTGTTGTGGATAGTGTGGAGGGCTGTCAGAGGTCACAGTGGGACACTGAAAGGATGCAAAACTGGGCTGAGAAGTCCCAAATGGAGTTCAACCCGGATAAGTTTGAAGTTGTTCAATTTGTTAGGTCAAACATGATGGCAGAATATGGCATTAATGGGAAGACTCTTCACAGTGTGGAGGATCAGAGGGATCTTGGGATCTGAGTCCATAGGACACTCAAGTCTGATATGCAGGTTGACTCTATGGTCTACGGTGCATTGACCTTTATTAATTGTGTGATTGAGTTTAGGAGCCAAGAGTTTTTGTTGCAGCTATATAGGACCCTGGTCACACTCCACTGTGCTCAATTCTGGTCACCTCACTACAGGAAGAATGTGGAAATCTTAGAAAGGGTGCAGAGGAGAGTTAAAAGTATGTTGCCTGGATTGGGGAGCATGCCTTATGAAAATAGGTTGAGTGAACTCGGCTATTTCTCCTCAGAGCGACAGAGGATGAGACGTGACCTGAAAGAGGTATATAAGGTTATGAGAGGCATTGATCATGTGGGTAGTCAGAGGCTTTTTCCCAGGGCTGAATTGGTAACTACAAGAGGACACAGGTTTAAGGTGCTGGGGAGTAGGTACAGAGGAGATATCAGGGGTGAGTTTTTTTAGTCAGAGAGAGGTGGAGAGTGGTGTAATGGGCTGCCGGCAATGGTTATGGAGGTGGGCATGATAGGCTCTTTTCAGAGATTTTTGGATAGGTACCTGGCGGCACCGGAGGAAAATAGAGAAAAACTAGCTTAGAAAAATAGAGGGCAATGGGTAACCATAGTAATTTCTAAGGCAGGAACATGTCAGCACAACTTTGTGGGCTGAAGGGACTATACTGTATTGTGCTGTAGGTTTTCTGTTATTCTATGAATAAATTAAAAATCATGCAAAAAGCAGAAATACTATATATTTAAAAAGTGAGGTCGTGTTCAAGGGTTCAATGTCTATTCGGCAATCAGAAGGCAGAGGGAAATAAACTGTTTTTGTGTCACTAAGTGTGTGCCTTCAGGCTTCTATATCTCCCTCTGTGATGGTAACATTGAGAAAAGGGCATGCCCTGGGTGCTGGAGTTCCTTAATAATGGACGCTGCCTTTCTGAGACACTGCTTCTAATCCTTTGGTAATCTTATAAACGTCTATTCAGTCTCACCCCAGCCGGCACGGCTCCAGAGAAAACAACATAAGATTGACCAACCTCCCGTTATAGCTCAGGCCCTCTATTCCAAGCAATATCCTGGTAAACCTCTTCTGCGCCCTCTCCAAAGCCCCGATATCCTTCAGAGAATGAGAGCGACCACAACTGTATAAAACACTCCAGATGTGGCCTAATTAATCTTATAAAGCTGCAACATAACTTCCCAACTTTTGAACTCAATGATAAAGACAACCACGCCATTTGCCTTCTTAACCACCCGATCAATCTGTGCGGTCTCGTTCAGGGAGCGATGATCTCGGACTCCAAGATCCCTCTGATCATCAACACTGTTCAGGGTCTTGTATTTAACAGTGTACTGTCTCATACATTCGACCTACCGAGCTGCCAAGGTGATCATCACTAATCAAATCTCACTGAGATTTCTCAGGACCTGTTGAATTTATTGCCAAGTGCACAAGTACGGGAAGGTACAGGGACAGAGAAACACTGACTTGTGGCAGCATCACAGGCAAGTATATTCAGATAACACACGGAACACAAATTATACAATTCTCTGTCAGTAACAATATGGAAACATGTTTTACTTCATCCTGCTAATAGGACCAGAACAACAGGGGCTGAGCGGCGGCTCATCTCAGACGGTTCGGTGTGAAGGTCTCACAACCCGGACCGACCCCGGCAGATTCTGTGAAGGAAGCGAGGCGAGGCCGCCAGTTCGGGAAAGTTCATCCCCTCCCCCTTCAGGTTTCACCGATCACCTTGTCTTTCTCTCTCCCTCCCCACCCCCACCTTTTATTCTCCAGTCCTGCCGAAGGGTTTCGGCCGCTAATGTCGACTGTACTATTTTCCTGGATTCTGCCCGGCCTGCTGAGTTCCTCCAGCATTTTGTGCGCGTTGCTCGCATTTCCAGCATCTGCAGGCTTGATCTTGTTTGAATTCGGGAAAGTTAACTCACCACACAACGTCAGACCTCCCCGCTTGGGACCGGCTTCAATACTCACCGAAGGGAAATTGTTGGTGTTGCCCCGCAGAGAATAATCCGCCTCCGGCTCCCCGTCCAAGGGGGCGAGAACCCCCTCCCGATCCCGATCTCACCGCCGTCCCGCTTTCACAAAGAACGAAAAAACAACGCTGCTGTTCCCAGGAATGTGAGCATGCGCAATGTGCTTATTGCGTCACGGGCGTTGGGCGGAGCCTCGGAAAATGCTGACGATCTGCGGTAAAACAGGATCACGTGACTCGGTGACTGTTCCTCCCCCTTCACATATTGCCCGACCCACCGCCGCATTTCCCAAATTATTTCATTATTTCCCTATATTATTTCCATATTTACACCAGACACGTATTTAGTTTTTCCCTCCATATCTTCGCCGATCCCTTTTCAGCCACCCCCAGGTCACAGAGTTCTCAGCGTTATAATTTCGATTCCCATCCCATCCCGACACACAATTCAGACCCACACAGGAAATGTGCAGGTTTCAGCTAAATCAGTCTATGTTTATAAACAGTTAACTATTAGCCCAGCCGTTAAACCGATAAAGCTCGAGCACAGCAGCACGTGGGTGACGTTACACACCGCGCCCGTCAGGGCAGATCCCGGTGTGGGGAGCCCATATGTGACGTCAGGCGAGTGGGGGGAGCTGTGTGACGTCACCTGTGGGGGAGAGCTCGTATTTAAAAGCACCTTAATGGATTTTTCGGTGGGACAACAACATTAATCACGGGTTTCATCACTGAATCCAGTGTTGTGGGATGTAAAGTCCCCTGTTATGTGTCCGGCTGTACCGTGTTGTTGGTGGAGTGGGCAGCGTGGTGTTTGTCTCGATTTGGGTCACAACACCAGAATTGCCAGCGGGGTCCACACACAGTGTATTAGTCAACAGAAAACCTCTCGTCCCTGCAGTCTTTGTCTCCTGGTAAACTCAACACCCTGACAGTGTGGACCATAGATACCCCTGCCTCTCAGAGTCAGGGAATCACTCAGACAGCTGATCGCTGAGAGGAATTATATTTATTGGTCATTAAAGTTCGCCCAGATTCGTTTGGACGGATTTGATGTGGAGTTCGGGGTGTCGCAGTGAAAGGGCCGGACGGTCGAACTCTCTCCGTGGTCCAAACATCCTTCCAGGTGAGGCGACACTTCACCTGTGAATCTTCCGGGGTCGCCCGTTGTGTCCGCTGCTCCCGATGCGGCCGCCTCTACACTGGTGACACCGGCTCCTCCGCAGTTGTGCGGGGTAGGGTTGTTTTTTTTGGGGGGGGGGTGGCGGTCGACGATATTATTCCCTTTTGTGCGGGAGGGGTGGGGTTTAGGGGTTTGATGATCGGGATGCTGTCTTTTTGATGCCGGGGTTGAGGTGGGAGTTTGATTTTTCTCTCTGAACGACTTTCATGCTCTTTCTTTGTTTCGTGGTTTTCCGGAGAAGAAAAAAAGCTCAGGAATTGTTTACGGATACATGCTTTGATAATAAATTAACCTTTGAACTATCCGCTCCGAGCGGGACTTCCTGGTGTCCAAACATTTTCATTCCGATTCCCACTGGGGAATCTATTGATGTTGAAAATGATCATAACATGATAAGGAATGGCTACAAGTGGCACATGCAACTCGTTCATTATCTGATCCAGAAACACGTTATGCCCAGATTTAAAAAGAATTGCTCAGCATTTTGTTTCCTTGTGAGGCATTTCATCAGTTTGTGTCAGGGCAATCTTTAATATTGAAAATTATCATAAACCTCTGATTGCATTGTTTTATGCGGGGGGTGGGGTGGGAGTGTGTTTTTTCTCTCTGATAGATGCTGCCCGGCCCGGCTGAGTGGTGGTGTCAGTGACCTCTGTATCAGAGAACAACACGGGTTTCTACATCCTCCTGTGAGATATAAATGTCCTCACAGTGGATTCGGATCAGCTGGCATATCTGGAGTTTGCAAAGGGAAAGGGAATAGGGAAGGGGCTGAGGAGAGAGAGTTTTAATCAGCAACCCATCGTCCGGGATGGAGGGGTACAGGAGCTGTCTGATAGATCGTTTTACAGTGATTGTATTTTTAAATAATCTCACAGATGGTGACTGAGGAAGAGGCTTGTTGAGGGAGGATACCCGGGGGTGAGCAGGTCAGACACGGTATCAGGAGAGTGACAGAGATGTGATTTCCTGTGTCACAGGTACAGACAGTCGTCTCAAGTGAGGAGTTTGTGTGGAGATGCAGCTTCCCTGGAGGTGGAGGAAAGAGGACACACCAACAGGTGGAACCAGCTGTGGGAAGACATGGTTTGTCAGGTCTGACGACGAGCTGAATGTACCATAACCTTCAGACTGAATGAGAAAACCATTCTGAGGGTATTTGAAATGTCAGAAGCAGGGGAGATGTGATCCCATGTCTCCATCAGACCCTCAGTGAGATGGTTCCAGTTATAACGTGCAGGGATGAAAGCACAGTGTTTGGGGTCTGATTTAATCACTGATTCTGACACAGTGAGAGGGTTAGTTTTGCAGTAAGGCAGCAACATTAATGGAAGAAGACACAGGAACTTCATCAATTGCCAGTTGTTTAGCAAAAGTGAACAATTTGTATGTTACCTTGAGAGAAACTGATATTCACAGTGGTGACAAAGGGGTGCAGTCTAGTTTATTTCAGGTTGGAGAGGGGTGTGGAGTTTTGAAATCAATGCCTTCCAGTGCCACCATCGTTAATTTAGCATGTCCGGAGTGGTGGATCACACAGCACGGAAACAGGCCTTTGGCTGGCCATACCTGTTCTGACCATCCACTCACTGTCTACACTGGTCCCATTTATCAGCACTTGGTTCATAGCCGACTGTATCTCCGCAGTTTCAATGCTCATCCACTTCGTAAATGTTGTGAAGGGACCTGCCTCCACCACCACCTCGGGCAGTGAGTTCCAGATTTCAGCTCCTCTTTCTGATCGGTGACACCTCTGTCCCAGGATCGTGGCCGATATGGGCATCAGTGAGGCCTTTGATAAGGTTCACATGGTAAGTTGCTGTGGAAAGTCAGATCACACGGGATCCAGGGAGAGCTGGCTCACTGGATGCACAGTTGTCTTGATGGTAGGAAGCAGAGAGTGATGGTGGGAGGCTGTTTATTGGACTCGAGGCCCTGGCCTAGTGAGGTTCCCCAGGGTTACACCACATTGCTCTCAATATTCATTGATATTTAATTATATTTGCATTTGCACAGTTTGTTGAACTCTATGCTCCACTTGATCTTTCATTGATTCTGTTATTATTCTAAAGATTTGCTAAGTGTTCCTGTAGGAAAAACAATCTCAGGGTTGTATGTGGTGTCATATATGTACTCTGATAACAACATTTACTTTGAACGTCAACCATTATTGTCATCTAGATCAATATGGAGAGTAGGTTTGCAGCAAGTTCAATTACATTTTTCTGAAAGATATTAAGTATAAACTCTTCACTCTGTTTCCCTCTCTGCACTCGAACACCCCCTCCCTTTACCGTCTTCCCTCTCTGCCCCATCCTCCCTCTCACCCTGACATTGGACATACGTTCACGGTGAAAGTCAATTATTTTTGAGGAATCTGAAGGGGAATTCTTCACTCGGAGGTTGGTGAGAGTGTGGAATGAGCTGCCAGTGGAAGTGGAGGATGTGGGTTTGATTTAGACACTAAAGAGGAATTTGGGTGAGGACGTGGATGGGAGGTGTATGGAGGCTCTGGTGCAGGTAGTTGGAACCAGGCAGTAACAACAAAAACAGGTCAGCATGGACTAGAAGGGCCTGTTTCGGTACTGCTGCTCTCTGTGACTCGAATAATATTCTCATTTGTAATTTCCACAGTCATTACTTTGCTACTTATGAGTGAACCCAGAAATTTACTCAAACAAGAACTGAAAGACTCTTGGCTGGCTACAAAAAGTGTTTACAAGCTGTGATACTTGCCAAAGGGGATGTTACTCAGTACTGACCATGCAGGGCGCCCAAACTTTTGTTTCTGGCCCTTTTCCTTTTTTGTTATTTTGAAATTGTAAAAGATGGAAATAAAAATGTAATCTTGCTTAAAATATTAAAGGAATGTGTCATTGTTAACTTTATGCCTTTTGTAATCAGGTCATCTTTTACTCGCTTAGCTATTCACAGGAACAGAAATTTTGACCGTGGTGCCCAAACTTTTGGGAAACAAAAGGACCTGCAGATGCTAGAAATCTAGAGAGCTACGCACAAAGTGCTGGAGGAGCTCAGCATGTCAGGCAGCATCTATGGATGGGAATCAACATTTCGGGCCAAGACCCTTCACCGGGACTCTTGATAACCACGTATCTGGAATATCAACAAGCAATTAAATAGAAAGTAGTGCGAAATAGGGAAAACCTTTGACAAAATTCAGTTCAAGGCTTTAAAATAACTATCAAATAGAGCTCAGTAATTAACAAATACAACACAGGCAATAAACACTTTCATCAATACTGACATTGACTTTTTTTTAAATAAAAATATCTTGGTCCCATTTCAATCAGTAAAATTTAGAAAGATAAACAAGAATTTAAGAAAGCTTTAGAAAAGACTATTTACACTCAAACCCACTGAGATTAACACTACCTTGGACAGATGGAGGAAGAGAAATAACACACATGAAATAAAAAATATCACAGAATAGTCAGATAAAACTTCTAGGTATATATATTTTCATCAAAAATGAACTGGATTCAGCACTCCATGTGTGTATATGCAATTGTGATATGAAATACAGACCGGAAATCTTAAATGAGAGGCCAATTCAGAAAAATTAATCATCACTATGGAAGGAAACATTAATCAGTTGAATGAGTACGACCCTCCATGGGAGACATCCCAACGATCTGAGCAGATGAGATGGTGACAAGATTATATGTTAATCAATACATTATTTCAGATAGGACAATCCATAATAACCATCTGGATACAATATTACAAGATAAACAAGCAGGAACAACTCCCTTAATAGATAAAGCATTTCCCAACACACACACATGTTCCTCGACCAGTGGAGCACTTCACCACAGGTATTGTTCGTGTCATCAGTCAAACAAAAGATTTTCTCTGTCAATCAGCTTCAAAATGTTTCTACTCTGACATTGCCACGCCTCACTTCTGATTTCCTTCTCCTCGACTTCTTCACTCTGCAGAAAACTCAAAGGAAACCTCTTCACCACAGAGTGGTGTCTGTTTGGAATCCGTCACCACTGGATGATGGATCCAGTGGTGGATCTCACCATCCAGGGAGAGCGAGAGATGAACAACAGGAGAGGATTTAAAAGGACTGTCGTGGAACTGAATCACTGGCAGCGTCCAGCTGGCCTGAGTTGATTCTCTACTGTACACTAGGTGTGTTATAAATTCAGTAAGTACCAGAGACAGAGTTTAAAATAGAACTGATGTATTTGTCTCAGAGCCAGAATATTAAACTCCAGTCCCATTAAAGGTGAATGTGCAGCAGAAGAATCTCCTCCCATGCCCAGTGACCAGGGTGCAGGACTGGGTGTGGTGAGTAGCAGCAATAATTGCAGAGTTCAGCACCGACAGTCACTTTCAAAGTTGCATTCAGCAACTGTGATGGACAAATATCCAGCTTGCAGCTCATTGAAACTTTCTCCCCAGTGTGAACCGGCAGTGTGTCACAAGTCTTACATGCTGTAAGGTTTCACTGCTGATGTAACGACCTCTCAGTAATGTTTCCCAGCTGAGGTAATGGTTTCTCAGTAGCAGCAATGTTTAGGCTATGACTAGAGATAACAGGGTTTTGGAGTATGGGGCTGTCCAATAACAGAAATGTTCTTTCCTGTGAGTCTGGAAGAGTGATTTTCATGGTCTTTTGCCAGGGAGAGATGAGAAAATGCAAATGGAGAGAGTGGGCCCTTTTTCTTTTTTTTATTTGTTTTCTTTACTAACCCTCTGGTCAAAGTAAGAATTACAAAGCTCAATTGTTTAATCACATATTGTTTACTGTTATTTCAGGGTACTGATTTGTAGCAGGGGACACATCACACAGCATCCATCCAAACGAGATTTCTTAAGTTTAGCCAGGCTGTGGTCTATCACCCCTTATATTAAGCTGCTAGCTGAAGTGAGAGTTACACAAGGTTAATTCACTGAGTGAATTGCTTCCCAGATTCTCAGCAGGTGAACGGAATCTCCCCAGTGTCAACAGTGATACACATTTGGTGGATTTGGCTGAGAGAATTTTTTCCCAAAGTCTGAGCATGAAATCGGCCTCTACCCAGTGTGAACTCGCTGGTGTCTCTGTAGTTGAGATGTCCGAGTGAATCCCTTCCCACAGTCTGAGCAGGTGAATGGCCTCTCCCCAGTGTGAACTCTCTGATGTACATTCAGATGAGATGACATAGTGAATCCCTTCCCACAGTCTGTGCAGGAGAACGGCCTCTCCCCAGTGTGAAATCGCTGATGTATCTTCAGTTGAGATGACGAAATGAAACCCTTCCCACAGACTGAGCAGGTGAACGGCCCTTTCCCTGTATGGGCTGACTGGTGTGACAGCAGGTGAGATAACCCATTGAATCCCTTCCCACAGTCTGAGCAGGTGAACCGCCACTTCCCAGTGTGAACTGACTGGTGTCCCTGCAGGAAAGATGATTCAGTGAATCCCTTTCCACAGACTGAGCAAGTGAATGGCCACTCCCCAGTATGAACTAACTGGTGTCTCAGTAGGTGAGGTGACAAAGTGAATCCCTTCCCACAGACTGTGCAGGTGAACGGCCTCTCCCCAGTATGAACTCGCTGATGTACCTTCAGTTGAGATGAGCAAGTGAATCCCTTCCCACAGTCTGAGCAAGTGAACGGCCGCTCCCCAGTGTGAACTCGCTGATGTAACTTCAGTAGACATGACTGAGAGAATCCCTTCCCAATGTCCGAGCAGGTGAATGGCCTCTCTCCAGTGTGAACTCGCTGATGTACCTCCAGTTTATATGACCGAGTGAACCCCCTCCCACAGTCCGAGCAGGTGAACAGCCGCCCCCCACTATGAGCTCTCTGGTGAGCCATTAGGGTGGATGATTGAGTAAATCCTTTCCCACACTCTGAGCAGGTGAATGGCCTTTCCCCAGTGTGAACTGACTGGTGTACCAGTAGGTAGGATGACTGAGTGAATCCCTTCCCACAATCTGAGCAGGTGAACAGCCTCTCTCCAGTGTGAACTCTCTGATGTATCTTCAGTTTAGATGACGAAATGAATCCCTTCCCACAGTCTGAGCAGATGAACGGCCTCTCCCCAATGTGAACTCGCTGGTGAACCATTAGGTCAGATGACCGAGTGAATCCCTTCCCACAGTCTGAGCAGGTGAATGGCCTCTCTCCAGTGTGAACTCGCTGGTGAGCCATTAGGTCAGATGACCGAGTGAATCCTTTCCCACAAATTCAGCAGATGACCAGCCTCTGCCCAGTGTGAACTTGCTGAAGTACCTTCAGTTGAAATGACTGAGTGAATCCATTTCCACTGTCAGAGCAGGTGAACTCCCATGTAAAATGACGGGCATGCCAGTCAGTTAGATGATAGAGTGAATCCCTCCCCACTGTCTGAGCAGGAAGGATGATCGTGTGAATCCCTTGCTGCACTTCTTAAATATCTGGACAAAGACAGCAAAACTGGCGTGTTGTGTTTGAGATTCCCGTAGACAAATTCCTTGTCATTTTTAACCTGTAAAAAAGATTTACAAAATCCATCAATGGGTGTAGGACAACATTTCAGATGAGATCACTTGAGTTGTCAAGGTGTGATTTGACATCACAATGTTACAGTGAAGTTCATCCCAAGTTGGAGAGAGAAATTATCTTCTAACTGGGCACAATGCTGGTATCTGGAATGACCATCAAACTCTCTGATGCTCCTCCTGTCTCTATAAGAATGGGGCATTTCCGCCATCTCCTGGCTCAGTTTGACTCTCTCCATTGGTATTATTCCCTATTCCCACTGAGCTGCATGGGTTGCTGGCCCCACAGTATCTGAAACACTCTCACACAAATATCTGGCAGTGCATTTCATGCACCCACCACTACCTGTGTAAAAAACTTACCCCAAAATCCCCTCGGTATCTATTTCCAAGCAGCTTAAAACTATGCCCCCTCATGTTAGCCATTTCATCCCTGGGAAATTTCAACCATAGAAACATAGAGCATTACAGCACAGAAACAGGCCTTTTGGCTCTTCTTGGTTGTGCCGAACCATTTTTCTGCCTAGTCCCAATGACCTGCACCTGGGCCATATCCCTCCAAACCCATCTCATCCGCATACCTGTCCAAATTTTTCATAAATGTCAAAAGTGAGCCCACATTCACCACTTCATCTGGCAGCTCCTTCCACACTTCCACCACTCTCTGAGTGAAGAAGACCCCCCAATGTTCCCTTTAAACTTTTACCCCTTCACCCTTAACCCATGACCTCTGGGTTTATTCTCTCCTGGCCTCAGTGGAAAAAGCCTGCTTGCATTCACTCTATCTATACCCATCATATACTTATACACCTCTATCAAATCACCCCTCATTCTCCTACGTTCCAGGGAATAAAGTCCTAACCTATTCAACCATTCTCTGTAACTCAGTTTCTCAAGTCCCAGCAATATCCTTGTAAACCGTCTCTGCACTCTTTCAACCTTATTAATATCCTTCCTGTAATTAGGTGACCAAAACTGCACCCAATTCTCCAAATTCAGTCTCACCAATGTCTGATACAACCTCACCATTACATTCCAACTCTTATACTCAATACTTTGATTTATAATCACCAATGTAACAAACCTTTGGCTATCCACACGATCAACATCCCTCATCATTCTATAAAATTAAAAAAGTCTCTAAACATAAACAAGGAAATTACACATTGCTTTGAGGATTTGTTGGAAGTATACAAAATGATGAGGGAGAAGATTGGGTAAATAAATGCAAGCAGCTTTTTCCACTGAGGTTGGGTGGGACAACAACCAGTGGTCATAGGTAAGTGGGGAAGGTGAAAATTTAATGGGAACATGTGGAAAAGCTCTTCACTGAAATGGTCGTGACAGTGTGGAATGAGATGTCAGCACAAGTGTTGGATATGAGTTTGGTTTCACCATTTAAAAGAAGTTTGGATGGGAGCCTGGATGGTAGGGGTATGGCCGGCGATGGTCCCAGTGCAGTTAGTCGCATTAGACAGCTTAAATGGAAGCATTGGAAAGTCAGGAGGACACAACCATGGCTGAAATGAGAAGCCAAAGCCAACATAAAAGCCAAAGTGAGGGCAAACAAAAGAGCAAAAACTATTGGGAAGCTTTTAGAATCCAACTGAAGACCACTAAACAAAAAGTCAGATAAGCTCAGGGTGTGGCATTAATTACTGTAGTCATTAATGAGTCTTGGTTGCACCCAACAGTCTGAGGCATTTAGAGGAACAAAATATCCGGAGTCTCAATATCTCTTGAAAACCAAGGTTCCCCGCACCAGTTACCTTACAACTTTTATTTTGGCAGGCACATACAAACTCTACACCCTCACTTCTGAAGAACTCCCACTTATAAGTACTCCTTTTCTAGAAAAACAGCCTGTCCCAATCCACACTTGTTAGATCTTTCTGATACCATCAAAATTGACCTTTCTCCAATTTAGAGTCTCAACCCATCGTCCAGCCCTCTCTTTTTCATATTTACTTGGAATCTTATGTCATTACGATCGCTAGATACAAAGTGTTTCCATACACTAATTTCAGTCACTAACACTGGATCATTTCCTAACAGTTTATTGCACACTTCTACGTTAGGAATTCTACATCCAGATTAAGAGCACATTTGACAAGCTCTTCCCCATTTAGTCCTTTTACAGTATGGGAGTTCCACTCAATATATAAAAAGTTAAAATTGCTTACTATATCAACCTTTGTTTCTTAGCACAGTCTGTGATCTCTACAAAGTTTGTTCCTCTAAATCTCTGAGTGTTGGGTGCAACCAAGTCCCAATAATGGCTACAATATCATAATTCCCTGTCCTGAGCTCATCGGGCTGTCCTACGATGCTTCTTGCATTGTGATATACACAGCTCAGCACATTCATCGCACCAGGCTCAACCATTTGATTGCTGACTCTGTCTGAGGTCTGAACAGCATCTGTCTGGGTGTCTAGAAAGCAACCTCTCCCTCAATGTCACAAAAACAAGGGAACTGGTTGTGGATTACAGAAAGAATGGAGACGGGCTAACCCCTATTGGCATCAATGGATCTGGGGTTGAGAGAGTGAACAGCTTTAAGTTCCTCGACATAAACATCACTGAGGATCTCATGTGGTCTGTACATACCGACTGTGTGGTATGTGGCCGTATCCACATATGGTATGTATATGGTATTTATCCACCCCCCCCCAACGGTTTATAAAGTGGTCTACCTGTTGTTGTAGGAGATGGCCCCAAGGCTATTCTGCGATGGTTGTTTAACCTCATTCCCCTTTCTGACTCTCACCCAGTTTAATGTGTCCTGTACCTTGGGTGTAACTCACCTCTCTTGATGTCATAACTATCACCCCCTCTGACTCCCAGATGATCCAGAATTCATACATTTCCAGCTCCAGCTCCTTAAAGTGCAGGGCTACAAGCTGCAGCTGGATGATATCTTGTATGTGAGGGCATCAGGGACACTGGAGGTCTCCCCACCTTTCCACCAATGTCCCATCTAATTTGCGATGACAGGTGTGTCAAAACACCTTGTGCTGTGCAATTTTCACCCACTGACAACAAGACGTGCACACTGAATTTTAAATAGGGTGGTATTTCTTTTAACAGCTAGCTAGTATTGTATGTAGTTTTGCTACAATAAGTGTATGGGACTTTGGAAAAGATGTTGAATTTCCCCATGGGGATGAATAAAGTATCTATCTATCTATCTAAATCACTGTCGATAAGAGCTTTGATCTCATCTGGATTTGATCGAGTTCATCTGCACTCTCACACAAAATATGTCGCAAGCCTGTTGCAGGTTATGAAGGATTTTCTCACTAGAGCTTTTGCACACCCTCCGTATGTGATTTGCTTGCTAAATGATACTTTACAAAGACAGATTTCCAAATATCACTCCACTTCTTCCCACTTGTAAATTTTCCAACTGTAATCGCCACAATACTGTAACACCAGTTTCTGTATTGTACATAAATATTTCCCCTGAACCCTCCCCCAAGTGACAGATGGTGTTGAACTCAGTGTGGCAATGCCATTGAACATAAACGGAAGGGCAGTAGTCTTTCTGTCTCATTGGAGTCTGGCACATTTGTGATGTGAAAGCTATTAGTTGCCCAGGACAAAGGTGTTTGATATCATTATGTGCCCAGAGAGAATGGGACAAAACATGTTCTCACCGGTAGAAAAGTGCAGACCGAGAGGCGGTAGTTCAAGCAACACACACAAAATGCTGGAGGAATTCAGCAGGCCAGGCAGCATCTATGGAAAAGAGTACGAATGCTGAGTTCCAGCATCTGCACATTTTCTCTTGTCTACGATTGGAGAAAGAACAAAGGTGATTTTCTCAACTGGTGATGTAAAAGATGTTTTTTTTCCCTTTCTCCGAGTTCCTAATCCTTGCATTTAGATAGCTGGAGATCAGCTCTGTCCGAGAGATCCATCAGTTCCCATTCCCTCATCAGCCGGAAGCTCCCCGGGGCCCGCGTACGGATCGTGGGACTGAGAGAGAGGGAACAGAGCAGGACTGTCCCAGGATTGCGGACTATGATGTCCAGAGTTCACAGCAAATGTCCCTCAGTCGGTGTTTAAGATAGTAGCCCGGAAAATCATTCTTACCTTTACCGATCATCCGGAGGTCCTTTGTGTACGGCGCGCATGCGTGCTATTCGGTGACGTCATCGACCTTGATGCCTGCGCATTTGATCGTTGCTTCAGAGGCAGCGAAATTTTAAACCCAGGGGCTTATGGGTAATCGAAGTGCCATTAAACGTTCCTGCTAGCACCGGTTTCATGTCTACACCGTAGGGTTTTTTCTGTGTAGAAAACTTAGTAACTGTTTTAACGTAGAAAGCGGCTCCCAGAAACAATATACTCAACATCAACAGGCATTCCATTGATCTAATGCCTCTAGGACAACCCTCTTACAAAGGCAGATATAAAACACAAGAGATTCTGCAGTTGCTAGAAATACAGACACACACACGCACACACAATGCTGGAGGAACTGTGCAGTTCAGGTAGCAACTAAGCAGAGGAGTACACCGTCTAGGCATGCTAAATGGGCTCGGCCTAAACGTCTATTTATTCCTCTCTACATTTGTTGCCTGATCTGTTGATTTCCTCCAGTATTTTGTAGAAATTAATCACCTTTTTTTCAATCAAACAGTTTCCAAATGTGTCTGATCTTTCATTTGTAGCCACATCCTGCAGGTTCAGTTTCTCTTCTTCCTCCTCCTTGTAAACTCCAGGCCCCATCTCTTTCTGGAGCCCCAAATGCCTGACTGGCAACTTGGTTTCTGACTCTGCTCCATCGAAGATTCACTCGCTAGTCTGCTGTCAGACTTCAGAGGTGCATTGTAACAACCCAGCAGTTCGAAGCAAAGACCTTTGAAATTAGTGAGAGTGACCTAAAACATTGAAAAGAGCGGAGAAGAAGGAGTTTAACCATCTTCGTCCAGAGCCCTGAAGAACGTCACAACCACAGTGAGCTCATCGTCTTATTCAGCCTGGAGAAAATCATGCAGGAAATTCATGCAGGTGTATAAGATGATGAGAGGCATTGGTCGTGTGGATAGCCAGAGGCTTTTTCCCAGGGCTGAAACGGCTAACACGAGGGGGGATAGGTTTAAGCTGCTTGGAAGTAGATACAGAGGAGATGTCAGAGCCAAGTTTTTTAAACAACAGTGGTGTTTGTGTATGGAATGCACTGCCAGCGACGGTGGTAGAGTCGGATAAAATAGGATCTTTTAAGAGACTCTTAGATAGGTACATGGAGCTTAGGAAAATAGGGGGCTATGCGGTAGGGTAATTCTAGGCAGTTTAGAGACTAAGTTACATGGTCGGCACAACATTGTGGGTCAAAAGGTCTGTAATGTGTTGTAAATTTCTGTGATTCTATGGAATTCACGGGAAATTTCCTATCCCACGGAGTGGTGACTAGTTGCAACCTGTCATCTACTCATGGGCAGAAACCAGATGGGCCGAGTGGCCTTTCTAGTGTACATAGTGAGTGTGGTAGAGACAGTAAGTATCTGAGACACGGGATTTGATACAGAAGTGATTTATCTTTCACAGATACACAATATTAAACACCAGTCCAGTTTAAGGCTAACATCAGCAGAACAGATTCCTCCAATGCTCAGTGACCAGGGTTCAGTCCTGGGTGCGATGAGCAGCCGCAAGAACTGCAGAATCTGACAGTAACAGTCCCTCATGAACCTGCAACTGCCTTCAGTCACCGTGATGGTTAAACATTTAACACGGAGCTGATTTGAACTTCCTCCCTGATGTGAAGTTGCTGGTGTTGCAGCAGCTGGGATGATTGAGTAAAACTCTTTGCTCACTCCGGACAGAAATGTGGCCTCTGTTTATTGTGAACTCACCGGAGCATCACAAGGTGGGTTAACTGAATGAGTCTCTTCGCACACACGGAGCAGGTGAACGGCCGCTTCCCAGTGCGAAGCTGTTAGTGTATCTGCGATGGCCGACTGAATCCCTTCCAAAATGAGAGCCAGTGAATGACATCACACTGCTAAACGTCATGGCGATGTATCTAATCAGATCACGGACATTGACACATGTTCGGGCTCTCCTTGTAGCGAGTGGGGCGCTGTCTTCTCCAACATCTCCGCCTCCACATTCAAGGATCGGCGGCATTCAAGCGCTGGTGAACTGACAGATACAGCGGAACTAACGTGCTGTTGTGTTTGTGATTCCCATACTCAAATCCTTTGACTTTTCTAAACTGTTAAAAGTTTTCAAACCACGTCAGTGGGTGAAGGACAACATTTCAACTCAGATAATTTTAGTTTCCATGGTGCCTTCTGAGAAAAACACTGTCACAACTCAAAACAATTTGGGGGGACAAGACTTCATCTTCTAACTGGCCACAGTTCCAGCATCAGGCACAACATCAAACTCTCTGCTTCCCTCTCTGTATCAAAATGAATCATTCCTCCCCTTCATCAGTCTGTGACTTGGCTCAGTTTGTCTGTCTCTTTCCCATTCTGAGCATGCGCCACACACCTACTGAGATCACATTTTATTTACGCGGCTGTGACTAGAGACTTTCTGATTATTATGTTCCTCCTGGCATTTGACGGTGGTAAACTCAGAGTCAACAATGGTATTGAAGCTCAGGAGTAGGTGATTAGGCTTTTTCGTTGGAGATCGATAAACTGCCGGTAGTGTGAGTCTGGATGAGTGGGTTGTTTTCAGACTGGAAGGAGGTAGCGTTTGGAGTACCCCAGAGATCAGTCCCTGACCACAGTTGTTCACAGTTTAATGTCCTGGCGGAGGCAGCGAGATGTGAGATGTCCCAGTCTGCTGGTGACGCAGAAAGTGTGGAGTTGGGGGAGGGGAGGCTATTCACATGCAATTTCGTGGCTTTGCAATCAGTACATAGTGCACTGTGGGGCTGCAGTGGCGGGTTCCAATCTGCTAATTAGATTTGCTGACGACACTACATTGATCCGCCGGATCCCAAATAATAACGAGGCAGCATATAGAGAAGAAGTCATCACCCCGACACTATTGTGTCAAGAAAACAACCTCTCCCTCATTGTGACAAAAACAAAAGAGCTGGTTGCGGATTACAGGAGGAATGGAGACAGGGTCCAAATTCAACATTTCCAAGTCTATTATTGACACAAAATGCACTTTTTAATAGTGATCATGACACAATGTATTTTATATATTGTAAATGACATAAAGCATATTTATAGATTGGTACTGACAGAGAATCGTATAATTTGTGTTCCGTGTGTTAGCTGAATGTACTTGCCTGCGATGCTGCCACAAGTCAGTGTTTCTCTGTACCTGTACCTTCCCGTACTTGTGCACTTGGCAATAAATTCAACAGGACCTGAGAAATCTCAGTGAGATTTGATTAGTGATGATCATCTTGGCAGCTCGGTAGGTGGAATGTATGAGACAGTACACTGTTAAATGCAAAACCCTGAACAGTGTCGATGATCAGAGGGATCTTAGACTCCAAGTTCATCGCTCCCTGAAAGAGACTGCACAGATTGACCGGGAGTTTAAGAGGGCAAAGGGCATGGTTGTCTTTATTAGTTGAAGCAATGAGTTCAAAAGTCGGGAAGTTGTGTTGCAGCTGTTACGAGCCTGCGGTCGTACTGTGACTGTTTCTTTAAGAGCGCCGGCGTGAGGAGGCGGGACTATGACGTCAATCACAGGCTGAAAGCGCTGACTGTGGACTGAACCATAAGAGAGAGAGAGTGATCTGCAGAGAGAGAGAGAGAGAGAGAGAGAGAGAGAGAGAGAGAGAGAGAGAGAGACTTGAAAAGTTGATAGCTTCAGTTAGTCACAGCTGAGGCTTGGAACTCTCCTATGCCCACAAGAGTGGGTTGATCATCGGTACACGGAACCACAACGAACGTGTGTGGCTGTCACTTCGTATAATCCATAGGAGTGGATTTTGGAATATCTTGTGTTAACCCTTGCCTGGGTATGCTGTGTGGTAACCCCTGGAAGACGAGATTTACGAGAGTGACCTTCATCCAGAAGGTCCTGATGGACTTTTGCGGTTTCACGATCGACGACATCTACTGCATCCAGGACTTGGCTGGGTTCCTCGATGTCAGCTTCCGATGACCCGCAGGGTGGCAGAAGTTGCTCCAGCTGTTCCAAGCGAAGGGGAGAGAGGCGCCGCTTTCGCTGCTGCAAGCACAGCCCCTCTTTGCTGCCGCCCAGCAGGAATGGACGGTGGCCGACGTTCTGACATTCCTCGCTCGGTATGTGTAGAGCGTAGGAGCTTGTCTGGACGTGAAGGACAGCCTGGGATGCTGGACAAGCAAACGGCAGGTGAAGGTGAAGCTGAAGGTCGACTCCAACGGCTGCGTCGTCCACCTGCCCTCAGTCTTCGCCATCGGAGGGAACTGAGGCTACCTGGTCTACGCCGGGCAGCCCAGGGTGTGCCGCAACTGCGGCAAGGCGGGGCATGTCAGCCCAGTGCAGGGCGATAATCTGTAAGAACTGTAAGGTGGAGGGCCGCCTCACCAAGGACTACACGCAGGCCAAGTCCTGCAATCTCTGTGGAGATACCGACCACCTGTACAGGGCCTGTCCGAAACATGCCGGGAACCTATGCACAGGCGGCCAGGGGAGGTGCTGGCACTGGAAGGGCCCCGGCAGGATCGGATGTACCCGCCACCCCTGCAGAGGCGGCGCCCGAAGCGATGGAAGACGCCAGCAGAGGAGAAGGCGCAGCCACCCCGAGGGCCCCCACCCCATTGCAGACCCTCCAGGACCCTCCACAGGAAAAGGAGGAGGAGTCCATGGAGGAGGGGAGAGCCGAGGGGGAGGAAGGCTGGAGCGTTGTGGGCAAACGAAAGAAGGCCCAAAAAGCTCCGGTCAAATGACAGAGGGCGGAACGGAAGGAGCTCGTGAAGAGAAAGGCAGGGGACCGCGCAGCCTCCGGTAACCTGTCCACGTCAGACGAGGAAGGAGTTGGGGGAGGCCAGCAGCAGCCCCAGAAGACAAAGCAGCGGGCAAAGCCAACGGAGAGGAGGAGAGAGAGGGTGGGGAAAGTCTGCTGGCCACCCCCCAAGAACAAGCACAGGAGGCGGAGACCACCAGAGACCCCCAGCTCCGGGAACCCGGGAGCGGAGCCACATATGGAGCCTCGCAGCCTGAAGGGGCAGCAGACCTGGGAGACACCAAGCCCCCAGGCACAGAACAGGAACTGCCACACCCAGGGGAGGATGACCTGCAGTTCCTGAGCACACAGAAGGTGAAGGACTTCACAAAGGCCGTGGGCATGAAGGCTCAGGACTGCGAAGGTAAGGACAGTGTGCTTCTGAAATAAAGAACCGGTAAAGGCCGACGTGACCTGCCTCCAGGAGTGCGGACTGCCACACCTCCGCAACTACCGGAGGTGGTCGCATTGGTGGACCCGGGGTTTGTCGGTGTGGTCGGGGACGGTCTGGTAGCAGACGTCAAATACCGGGACACTCCGCTCCGGCTGACCGCCGTGTGCGCCTCCCCCGTGCGGAGCGAGCGGCTCCCACCGCTGCTGGTGACGTCCCGGCCGGAGACGTCAACTGCACCATTGATGCGGCTGGACCATCCGGCAGCGCCGACGGCAGGCTGGACAGTACCTCTATCACGCAGATCTTAGACGACGGCAAGCGGGAGTGTCTGGAGCAGCCACTGACCCTGGACGAGCTGACTGGCTCCGTCCGTTCCTCTGAGTCGGGTAAGACTCCCGGAAGCGACGGCTTACCGGTCGAGTTGTACTCGGCTCTGTGGAACCGGATGGGCCCCGACCTGCTGGAAGTGTACAACGCTACGCTCCTGGCAGGCAGCATGTCAGAATCCTTGAGGAAGGGCATCATCACCCTCATCTACAAGCATAAGGGGGAGAGGGAAGACATTGGGAATCGGAGGCCCATCTCACTCCTGAATGTGGACTACAAGATCCTGTCCAAGACTATCGCCAACATGGTCAAGTCTGCACTGGAGCTGGTGATCCACCAGGACCAAACCTGTGCTGTACCGGGCAGGAAGATCTCAGACAGCCTCGCGCTGCTGAGGGACACCATCGCCTGTGTGCAGGACAGGGAGGTGGGTGCCTGCCTGGTCAGCTTGGACCAGGAGAAAGCCTTCGACAGGATATCGCACATGTACATGGCGGATGTACTCTCCAAAGCGGGATTTGGGGAGGGAATCCAGAATTGGATCCAACTGCTCTACACGGACATTTGTAGCGCAGTCCAGGTCAACGGGTGGGAAACAGACAGCTTCCCCATCAGGTCTGGAGTCAGGCAGGGCTGCCCTCTCTCCCCTGTCTTGTTCATGTGCTGCATAGAACCCTTTGCCGAAGCCATCAGGAGGGATGAGGGCAGAAGAGGGGTGACGCTGCCAGACAGCGGAGGGGCACAAGTCAAAACCTCCCTGTACATGGACGATGTCACCATCTTTTGCTCCGATCCGAGGTCAGTTCGCAGGCTGATCAGCGAAAAGTTTGAGCTGGCGTCGGGGGCCAGGGTCAACCGCACGAAGGACGAATCCATGCTCTTCGGCAACTGACCCGACCGATCCAGTGTCCGCTTCACCATCCGGTCTGATCACGTGAAGGTGTTGGGGATCTGGTTCTGAGGGGCCGAGGCGTGCAGGAAGAACTGGCAAGAGCGGACTGCCAAGGTGAAACAGAAACTGGGATTGTGCTGAGGACTCCCCCTTTCGATAACGGGCAAGAACCTGGTCATCAGGTGTGAGGTGCTCTCAGGGCTGCTGTACTTGGCGCAGGTGTGGCCAGTCCCCCGCTCCTGCAGCTTGGAAATCACCAGAACCGTCTTCAGATTCGACTGGGGATCGAGGATGGAGTGAGTCAGACGGGCAGTCATGCACAAGTTCCTGGACAATGGGGGCAAGAACGTTCCCAATGTCGCCCTCACCCTGATGGCCAGTTTCGTGTGTGGATGCATCAGGTTGTGTGTGGATCCCAGGTACGTGGGCACCAAGTACCGCATTGTGCCGATGTTCTACCTGTCCCCCTGGCTACGAAGGATGGGTCTGGTCCCTTTCCCGCGCAACGCCCCAGTCAGCTGGTCGTTGCCGCCATACCTGTCTTTCTTAGAAAAGTTTTTCCAGGTCAAAGCCTTTGACCACAGGGCCATCAGGCAATGGTCCTGCAGTCCTGCAGGCACTGCAGGAGAAGGACATGATGGACACAGTGGGGTGGTTCCCTGAGCAGACCACCTATTCATTTGGCAAAATGTCTCATAGCCAGACCTCACCAACAGGCAGCAAGACCTCGCCTGGCTGGCCGTGAGAGGGGCATTCCCAGTCTGATCCCTCCTGTACGCCCGGAACGTCGTCTCCGCACCCTGCTGCCCACGGGAGGACTGCAATGAGGAGGAGTCAGTGACCCACTGCTTTGAACACTGAGGATTCATGGAGGAGGGTGGAAGGGACGGTGTCGAGATTCATCCCCAGCAGCTGCGTGACAGAGGACTCTCTGATCTACAGGCTGTTCCCGGGGACGCGCACGGTGACCAACATCCGGTGCTGCTGGCAGATCATCAACTCGGTGAAGGACGCTCTTCGGTCGGCCCGAAACTTGATGGTCTTCCAGCACACGGAGATGACCGTGGGGGAATGCTGCCGACTGGCACCTTCTCGGTTGCAGGAGTATGTGCTGAGGGACGCGCTGATACTTGGTGCAGCCACCCCAAGGGCCCAGTGGGGAAGGACCACGGTTTAGGGTTCTTCTCCAGCAGGAGTGTGTGGGGTTGGGTGGTGGGGAGTTCACCCCTCAACAATGGTGTGTAAAGATGAACCAACAGAGTGCCACATGAGTGGCTGAAAGTGTGGAAATGCATAGAAACATCTGTTAATGGGAACATCTGTAAAGGACAGAGTCATCAAATGGTTTGTTGTAAATAATTTTATTTTTGAATAAAGTATATCTTGATTTAAAAAAAATCTCATGCCATAGAACAGGAGAGGGCGAAATGGACAGCGCGGAGGGAGGCAAATTCACTCTCTGTCTGACCCCGGGAGTGTGTGATGGGACGGTGTGGAGGGAGATTTTCTCCTCGTCTCACCCCGGGAGTGTGTGATGGGACGGTGTGGAGGGAGCTTCACTCTGTGTCTGACCCCGGGAGTGTGTGATGGGACAGGGTGGAGGGAGATTTACTCTGTGTCTGACCCTGGGATTGTGTGATGGGACAGTGTGGAGGGAGATTCACTCTGTGTCTGACCCCGGGAGTGTGTGATGGGACAGTGTGGAGGGAGCTTCACACCGTGTCTGACCACAGGAGTGTGTGATGGGACAATGTGGAGAGACTTCACTCTGCCTTTAACGCTGGTATTTCATCCCCCATCCGTCTTGTACTTGGGACTTCATGGACACACCTCTATTATAGTCGATTTTATCTGATGCGGAGCAGTTAGCCACGATGTGGGTTGGGTGGAGATGAGATCCTGGGCACCCAGACTCAGCCAGTCCGACCTCCCTCAGCCTGGAGCTGAGACGCGACTGTGTCAGTGTGAGGAGCTCCGACCCACTGTTGCAGTGCACAGGGTGCGGGGGGCAGCAGAAACCTCAAATAAAACTCGAGTCCGGCACCAGGACAGGAAGTTACAGCGGTTTATTGATTTCATCATGACAAATGTAAATTAAACAATGTGTGAGCTGCTGACGTGCGGGAATAAATAAGCTGCTCCCGACTCACTCACAGTCACACACAATTAACTGACCGGCGACAACGAGTGACCGGTTGAATAATCAGTCCCGTTTCTCACCGTCACTCTGCATCGGGGAACCGATGATTATAAAATCACACTTCAGGACCGTGTCCGGGATCGCAGCAGATCCAGGGTCACTGCCGAGGGATTTGTCAATTTAACATCATTATATCGGCCAGACTGCCGAATGCACCGTCCTCAGCAAAGGGAGCAAAAGGATTCTCACCTTGGATTATCCCACCCCGGGACACCGCTGTCCCAGACTGAGCCCTGGACCCCGGACTCTTCTGGTCTTTGTACTTCCTGGGGCAGTCTCGAACCCACACAGGTGGCAGCTAGACAACAGGCGGAAATAGGTCACTGCGGGACGGCTTCCGATGTCACCGAGCTCGATACTGGAGCCGGTTCCGTTAAAACCATTGGGAATTAAATCCGGCACGCGGCCATTAAAGGTAATGGCGGGCGTTAAAGGGGAGGGCGGAGAATCGGGCAAAATGCCACCATTCCACGGACAGGGATGTTCACACATTCAGATGTTCACAGATCACTCTCAGTCCGGGTCTGACTCCCTGCAGACATCTCAGTTCCTTACCCCCGATCTCACTGAACTGATTCGACCCCAGGCTGAAACAGTTGGGAGAATAAAGATGAAATAAACAGATTACACAACAGTGTCAGTAACAGGGGACTGGGGTTAATGTTTTAACAACTCTCACAGACAAATATCACCAGAACACCCGTAGATCTGCTGATATTTTATCACATTAAACATTAACACAAACACTCACCAGATCCACTCCAGACTCGGGAGGGTCAGTATGAGGCGGCAGAGAGCTGGAACAAATCGGTCTGTGAGCGAGTTTAATCCCAGGTTCAGCACCGTCAGTGATGGGTTTGTACTGAGAGCGGAGACGAGATCCTCGGCACCAGAATCTGTGAGACCGACCTTGTCAAGCCTGGAGATGAGAGAGAGTGAGGGTGAAGGACACAGAGAGACAGGAGACGGTACAAATCCCCAGTGTTTATCAGTAACACAATTACTGATCACATTAATGTTCAGTGTCAGACACCCAGTGACGGTAAACTCAATCTCCCACAGTCTGGTACTTACCACAGTTTCTGTATTTTACACTCCGGGTTCCTCAGAGCCGCAGACACCAGTTTCACTCCTGAATCCCCCAGTTTATTACCACTCAGGTTCAGCTCCGTCAGTGATGGGTTTGTACTGAGAGCGGAGGCGAGATTCTCGGCACCAGAATCTGTGAGACTGACACGGGTCAGCCTGGAGATGAGAGAGAGTGAGGGTGAAGGACACAGAGAGACAGGAGATGGTATAAATCCCCAGTGTTTATCAGTAACACAATTACTGATTTTTTTCTTCAGCATGACTGCGCAAGTCGGCCAGTGAGAACAGCAGAAAGAGTTTAAAAGGAAGACAAATTTACAGTGCGAGCGTCAGAGGAGCGGGAGACAGAGTAGGAAGGCTTTGGCTCAACGGGGCTTCGGCGATAAAGGGTCGAGGCGAGGTAGGTTATCTGTTTACAATACAGACAGAGTATGTGTGTGAGGCTGGTTTTCTGTGCTCGGTGTCAGATGTGGGAGATCCTGGAGACTCCCAGACTCCTGGACGGCAACATCTGCACCCGGTGTGTCGAGCTGCAGCTCCTTAGGGACCGAGTTAGGGAACTGGAGATGCAGCTCGATGACCTTCGTCTGGTCAGGGAGAGCGAGGAGATGATAGAGAGGAGTTACAGGCAGGTGGTCACACTGGGGCCACGGGAGACTGAAGAAGTGGGTCACAGTCAGTTGAGTGAAGGGCATGAAGCAGGTACTAGAGAGTACCCCTGTGGCTGTCCCCCTTGACAATAAGTGCTCCTGTTTGAGTACTGCTGGAGGGGGTTGAACGGCCTCCCTGGGGGAAGAGGATGGCAGCAGTAATAGGGGACTCTATAGTTAGGGGTTCAGATAGGTGATTCTGTGAACGCAGGAAAGAAACGCAAATAGTAGTTTGCCTCCCAGGTGCCAGAGTCCAGGATGTTTCAGATCACATCCAAGATATCCTGCAGTGGGAGGGAGAACAGCCAGAGGTCGTGGTACATATTGGTAAAGGAAAAGGGAATAATTCCTGAAAACAGACTACAGGGTGTTAGAAAGTAAATTGAGAAGCAGGACCATAAAGGTAGTAATCTTGGGATTACTGCCTGTGCCATGTGGCAGTGAGAATGGAAATAGAATGAGGTGGAGGATAAATGCGTGGCTGAGGGATTGGAGCAGGAGGCAGGGATTCAGATTTCTGGATCATTGGGACCTCTTTTGGAGCTGGTGTGACCTGTACAAAAAGGACGGGTTGCAATTGATTACCAGGGGGACCAATATCCCGGCAGGGAGGTTTGCTAAAGCTATTGGGCAGAGTTAAACTAGAATTGCTGGGGGTAGGAACCGAACTGATGTGATGGAGGAAAGGGAGGTTGGTTCACTAATGGAGAAAATTTGGAGACAGTGCGAAAGGGAGGATAGACAGGTGATATAGAATGGACGCGCTCGGTCCAATGGTTTGAGATGTGTCTATTTTAATGTGATGAGTATTATGAACAAAGCAGATGAGCTTAGAGCGTGGATCAGCACTTGGAGATATGATGTTGTGGCCATTACAGAGACTTGGAGGGTGCAGGGGCAGGAATGGTTACTTCAAGTGCCGGGTTTTAGATGATTCGGGACGGACAGGGAAGGAAGCAAAAGAGGTGGGGTTGTGACACTGTGGATCAGAGATAGTGTCACGGCTGCAGAAAAGGAGGACGTCATGGAGGGATTGCCTACAGAGTCTGTGTGGGTGGAAGCTAGGAACAGGAAGGGGTCAATAACTCTACTGGGTGTTTTGTATAGACCACCCAACAGTAACAGGGACATCGAGGAGCAGATAGGGAGACAGATTCTGGAAAGGAGTAACAATAACAGGGTTGTTGAGGTGTGAGATTTTAATCTCCCAAATATTGATTGACATCTCCCTAGAGTGAGGGATTTAGATGGGGTGGAGTTTATTAGGTGTATTCAGGAAGGTTTCTTGACACAATATGTAGATAAGTGTACAAGAGGAGAGGCTGTACTTGATCTGCTATTGGGAAATGAACCTGGCCTGGTGTCAGATCTCTCAGTGGGAGAGCATTTTGGAGATAGTGATCACAATTCTATCTCTTTTACCATAGCATTGGAGAGGGATAGGATCAGGCAAGATAGGGAACCCTTTAATTGGAGTAAGGGGAACTATGAGGCTATCAGGTTTGAACTTGTAAGCATAATTTGGAAACAGATGTTCTCAGGGAAATGTACCGAACAAATGTAGAAAATGTTCAGGGGATATTTGCGTGGGGTTCTGAGTCGGTACATTCCAATGAGACATGGAAAGGATGGTCGTGTACAAGATCCGTGGTGTACAAAGGCTGTTGTAAATCTAGTCAAGGAGAAAAGAAGGGCTTACGAAAAGTTCAAAAAACTAGGTAATGATATGAATCTGGAAGATTATAAGGCTAGCAGGAAGGAGCTTAAGAATGAAATCAGGAGAGCTGGAAGGGGCCATGAGAAGGCCTTGGGGGACAGGTTTAAGGAAAATCCCAAGGCATTCTGCAAGTACGCGAAGAGCAAGAGGATAAGATGTGAGAGAATAGGACCAATCAAGTGTGACTATGAAAAACTGCATATGGAACCGGAGGAAATAGTGGAGGTATTTAATGAATCATTTGCTTCAGTATTCATGACGGAAATGGATCTTGGCGATTGTAGGGATAACTTGCAGCGGACTGAAAAGCTTGAGAATGTAGATATTAAGAAAGAGGATGTGCTGGAGCTTTTGGAAAACATCAAGTCGGATATGTCACCAGGACATGGCGGGATGTACCCCAGGCTACTGTGGGAAGCGAGGGAGGGGATTGCTGAGCCTCTGGCAATGATCTTTGCATCATCAATGAGGACGGGAGAGATTGCGGAGGATTGGAGGGTTGTGGATGTTGTTCCCTTATTCAAGAAAAAGAGTAGGGATAACCCAGGAAATTATAGGCTAGTGAGTCTCACTTCAGTGGTTAGTAAGTTCATGGAGAAGATCCTGAGAGGTAGGATTTATGAACATCTGGAGAGGCAAAATATGATTAGGAATAGTCAGCATAGCTTTGTCAAAGGCAGGTCATGCCTTACGAGCCTAACTGAATTTTTTTGAGGATGTGACTAATCACATTGATGAAGGTAGAGCAGTGGATGTAGTGTATATGGATTTCAGCAAGGAATTGATAAGGTAACCCATGCAAGGCTTATTGAGAAAGTCAGGTGGCATGGGATCCAAGGGGACATTGCTTTGTGGATCCAGAACTGTCTTGCCCACAGAAGGCAAAGAGTGGTTGTAGACAGGTCATATTCTGCATGGAGGCTGGTGACCAGTGGTGTGCCTCAGGGATCTGTTCTGGGACCCTAATCTTTGTAATTTTTATAAATGTCCTGGATGAGGATGTGGAGGGATGGGTTAGTAAGTTTGCTGATGACACTAACGTTGGGAGTGTTGTGGACAATGTGGAAAGCTATCAGAAGTTACAACGGAACATTGATAAAATGCAAAACTGGGCTGAGAATTTGCCCATGGAGTTCAACCAAGATAAGTGTGAGGTGTTTCATTTTGGAAGGTCAAGTATGATGGAAGAATATGATATTTATGGTAAGTCTCAGCAGTGTAGAGGATCAGAGGGATCCTGGGGTCCCAGTCCATAGGTCACCCAAAGCTGCTACGCAGGTTGGCTCTGTGGTTAAGAAGGCATACGGTGCATTGGCCTTCATCAGTCGTGGGATTGAGTTTAAGAGCCGAGAGGTAATGTTGCAGCTATATAGGACCCTGGTCAGACCCCACTTGAAGTATTGTGCTCAGCTCTGGTCGCATCACTACAGGAAGAAAACAATAGAAATGGTGCAGAGAAGATTTTCAAGGACAAATCAACATGGTACAAGCAAGCTGGATGAACTCAGCAGGTCAGACAGCATTCGCTGAAAGGAGCAGTCAATGTTTCAGGCCGAGATCCTTTGTCAGGTCTCGGCCCGAAACGTTAGCTGCTCCTTTCAACGGAGGCTACCTGACCTGCTGAGTTGATCCAGCTTGTTTGTACGTGTTGATTTGACCACAGCATCTGCAGTATGCTTTGTCTTTACAAGGATGTTGCCTGGATTGGGGAGCATGCCTTATGAGAATAGGCTGAGAGAACTCGGGCTTTTTCCATGGAGTTACGGAGGATGTGAGGTGACCCAATAGAGATGTATAAGAGGATGAGAGGCATTGATCGTGTGGGTAGTCAGCGGCTTTTTCCCCAGGGCTAAAATGACTTGCATGAGTGGGCATAGTTTTAAATGTGCTTGGAAGCAGTTACAGAGGAGATGTCAGGGGTAAGTTTTTTACGTAGAGTTTGTTGAGTGTGCGGAATGTGCTGCCGGTGGTGGTGGCGGAGGCGGGTACGATAGGGTCTTTAAGAGACTCATGGATGGCTACATGGAGCTTAGAAAAACAGAGGGCTGTGAGTAAAGCCTAGTTAGTTCTAAGGTAGGGACATGATAAGCACAGCTTTGTGGGCCGAAGGGCCTGTATTGCGCTATAGGTTTTCTATGTTTCTTTGTTTCTACTGATCACATTACTGTTCAGTGTCAGACACCCAGTGACTGTAAACACAATCTCCCACAGTCTGGTACTTACCACAGTTTCTGTATTTTACACTCCGGGTTCCTCAGAGCCGCAGACACCAGTTTCACTCCTGAATCTCCCAGTTTATTACCACTCAGGTTCAGCTCCATCAGTAATGGGTTTGTACTGAGAGCGGAGGCAAGATCCTTGGCACCAGAATCTGTGAGACCGACATAGACCAGCCTGGAGATGAGAGAGAGTGAGGGTGAAGGACACAGAGAGACAGGAGACGGTACAAATCCCCACTGTTCATCAGTAACACAATTACTGATCACATTAATGTTCAGTGTCAGACACCCAGTGACTGTAAACACAATCTCCCACAGTCTGGTACTTACCACAGCTTCTGTATTTTACACTCCGGGTTCCTCAGAGCCGCAGACACCAGTTTCACTCCTGAATCTCCCAGGTTATTATTACTCAGGTCCAGCTCCATCAGTGATGGGTTTGTACTGAGAGCGGAGACGAGATCCTCGACACCAGAATCTGTGAGACCGACATCCCCCAGCCTGGAGATGCAGGAAAGTGAGCGTGAAGGACACAGAGAGACAGGAGACGGTACAAATCCCCACTGTTCATCAGTAACACAATTACTGATCACATTAATGTTCAGTGTCAGACACCCAGTGACTGTAAACACAATCTCCCACAGTCTGGTACTTACCACAGCTTCTGTATTTTACACTCTGGGTTCCTCAGAGCTGCAGACACCAGTTTCACTCCTGAATCTCCCAGGTTATTATTACTCAGGTCCAGCTCCATCAGTGATGTGTTTGTACTGAGAGCGGAGACGAGATCCTCGACACCAGAATCTGTGAGACCGACATCCCCCAGCCTGGAGATGCAGGAAAGTGAGGGTGAAGGACACAGAGAGACGGGAGACAGTACAAATTCCCAGTGTTTATCAGTAACACAATTACTGATCACGTTAATGTTCAGTGTCAGACACCCAGTGACTGTAAACACAATCTCCCACAGTCTGGTACTTACCACAGTTTCTGTATTTTACACTCCGGGTTCCTCAGAGCCGCAGACACCAGTTTCACTCCTGAATCTCCCAGTTCATTCTGCCCAAGTCTAAACACAAACAGCCAAATTGATGAACAAAGTCATTCAAACAGTGGGTCTGAGGGAATCTCTCTCACTCGGATATTTCAGGAAAAATTAAGCCCTTCAGTAAATCACTAATCGAGGTTCCCATCACTGTCGATGTCCCTCACTGTCCAGGTCCAGCGTATTCACTGAATATCAGTAATTTAGTCTGTTGGTGTGACCCTGCAATCTGCACATCTTCTGTCTCATTCCCCGATGGTTAGAAAAGTGTTCCTGATGTGAGAGGGTAGGGAGGGGCAGTGATGATGGATGGGAGAAAGTCCCACAGTGAGGAAGAGTTGTGAATATGGAAATGTCGATAGGAGACGGTGGAAGAGACCCCACCTGAGGAAAAGGGATGGGAGGACAGAACCTACAAGAGGAAGGTGGATGAGTATGAGAGGTTCCACTGGAGGAAGTGGGGACAGGGAAGAGATGTCCCACAGGATGAAGAGGAATGATGATGAGAAGTCCCACAGCAGTATACCAATGGGAAAAGATAATCCAATAAATTGAGATAATCCAGAAATAGATTGCATGGGAGGGGTGTGTCTGAACTGAGACCCACAATCGGGAGAGGAGATGCGCCCATGGGTTTTGGGTATCTGGTAGTGAGCACAGTCACACAGGTGGACTGATGGTGATAATCATACATGGGGAAGGGCAGGGGAGGACAATCTCACAATGGTATTTCTTTCCTTCTCACTGGGACAGTCTGCTGACGGTCTCTTGTCCCTCACCGGGAAGGGGATGTGATTCTCTGACACACCTGCTGCAGTCAGTGTCTGTCTGGGTGTCAGTAACAGTGAGAAGGAACATTGTCAATGGACGTGTCACAGGCAGCGAGAAACATGGCCATTCCTGTGAGTTACTACCATTAAACCAATGGCCGTTGTTCACTGATCTGATGAAGTCTCCAACATCCCTTCACAAGGAACCACAGAACCCTCCCGTCCTTGGGGAATTACTGACCGATCCCCTGGGTCATTTGTCACAATTCATCACAATCTGATTTACTGCAGTTTTAAGCAAATCCCTTTACATTTAAACAATGCAATGGAACAGTTTCACAGTTCAGAGTGAGAGATAAATCAAGTTACCTCAACTCATGGCACTTGTGCAGCCTGGGTCCCAGCCGCTGGATTCCTTGACACTGAATGTGGCAGTTCCAGAGGTCGAGCTGTTTTGTTGTATCACAGAGTCCGACGACATGAGACAGGACTGCGCAGTCAATCTGGGTCAGTGTCATTGCACGGAATGAAAGTGTTTCCACAGATCCCAGCGAGGCCTGAGCCAGTCCACGATTCTGAGACTCAAACAGGTAGTGCAATGTGTTCAGGAGGCTCCTTTTACCAGCTTCACTCCTCGTGTTTCCACTCTGACGTGTAACCTCCTCCTTCACCCAGTCAATCACCCGGCAGATTGTTTGATGAGGAAATGGACCCAGAAACTCCTCCAGGCCCCGAGCTGTCATTGGGGAGGAGAGACCCGCAACAAAACGGAGAAATACTTCAAATCGCCCATCTGTCGTGTTGTGAGCTTCAGTGAGGAGTTTCGTAATATCTCTGCCATCTGAAATCAGGAATTGTGCGACTGCAGCTACAAACTCTTGGATGGTGAGGTGTGGGAATGTGTACACCACGCTCTGGGCAGAATCCTCTCTCTCCAAAAGCTCCATCAGGAACCCAGACAGGAACGGGGAAGGCTGCAGATTGCTCTTCATCAAATCTCCATCTGTAAACACAATCTTCTTCTCGGACACTCCTCTGAAGGCCATCTGACCAACCCTGAGTAACACATCACGGGGGTTCTCAATCTCACGGCTGTGGTTTTTCAGGATGTTGTAAATATAGTAGGAATATAGTTGGGTGATGGTCTTGGGAACTCGCTGTGGGTCCCTGACTCTTTGTGTGAAGAAGGGGCCCAGTGCCAGAGCGAGGATCCAACAGTAGGAGGGGTTGTAGCTCATGGTGTACAGGATCTCGTTCTCTTCCACGTGTTTGAAAACAGCAGCTGCTACCGTCTGATCTTCAAAATGCCTGAAGAAATATTCCTTTCGTTCTTTACCAACAAATCCCAGGATTTCAGCCCAGATACTGATCTTCGCCTTTTCCAATAAATGTAGCACAGTAGGACGGGTGGTCACCAGCACTGAACACCCTGAGAGCAGCTTGTGCTGGATTAAACTATACACAATATCAGACACCTTGCACTTGAATTCAGGATCTGTGCATGTGTACTGAGGTCCTGTGTCTCTCTGACTATCAGAAAAATCAATTTTGTCATTGAATTCATCCAAACCATCAAATATAAAGAGCAATCCCTCTGGGTTCTTCCAGACCTCTCTCAGGATATTCCCAAAGTAAGGATACAGATCCAGAATCAGTTCCTTCAGGTTTATTCGACAGTTAGTACTGTTTAAATCCCGGAATTTGAAATTGAAGACAAACTGGAACTGTTGGTATATTTTCCCTGTGGCCCAGTCATAAACAATCTTTTGTACCATTGTTGTTTTCCCGATCCCTGGGACTCCGGCCACTGCTGCCGAAATCACAGATTTGGATTTACTCCGGGAAAAACTGCTCTGGAACAACTGATCAGTCCGGATTTTTTCCACATTTCTGCGGAGATGTTCCTCTCTCAATTCTTCATGGTGTCTACCTCTTGACAGCAGCTCATGTTCCACCAGTCTCCGATCTCGAACAGTAGAAATGACCGTGAGCTCAGCGTATCGATCAACCAGCTGGAAAACCTTCACCTTCTCCCTCATCAGGATCGTGTTCACTCTCAGTGTTTCAGTTTGTGCCCGCAGAGTCTCCTTGTGTTTCTGTTGAACATCTTCCATGGGAACAGAGAACATAGCCAAAATGTTAAATGGCTCAACTGACAAAGAATATTATAACTGCATTTCAACATTCAGTGTTTGAGATTACATGAATTAATTTCATACTTCCATAGATATTAGAACAGAAAATAAAATTCTTTTCACAGACACCACGACTGACAGTGATGGGTGTCCCAGAAAATGTCCAATCCTCATATTCTGGTACTAATTACTTGTGAAGTTGAACATTCCCCTAATATCCTATTCCAATCCTGACTGCTCTCCCGTTACAACATTTCACTATATTTAAAACATTGTTTGCATCATTAACAGATAATGTTAATGCTGATCTGTTGTGGAACTATAGAGAGCAGGACACTCTGCATTTTAGCAAAGCTGCACACTGGGGAGTCAAAGGTGTCCACTGCTCTTGTTTGCATCAAAACAAGAGCAGAATATGTGGGAAATACTCAAGTCAGGCAGCATCTGTGAAGAGAATCACAGTGAGGTTTCAGATCGATAACCCATCGGAATGACAAGAATGAAAATGGATAGTTTTCAGTCTCAGTGATGGAGGAGCAGAGGAAAGATGGAACGGAATCTCCATGACTGGCAAAGAGCATAAGCGTCTCAGTGGTGTACATCGTGTGTGTGGAGAGGGTGGTGAAGTCTTGGCAACTGCTACTGATCAGTCTGGCCGGTGGAGTGTGGGGCACTGTATTATGATGCCTCCGCCTATCAGAATTGACCATGGATATTGTGTCCCAGCTGACTGGATACGCAAGACAGGACACTTTTTCATTGGTTAACTTTCTTTTCTTATGATAGTTTCTTCATTTTTATGGCTTATGTTTTCATTTCTGTTCAGTGATGTGTACCCCTTATCAGAATTACATATGCCTGTACAGAGTGCTGGCGTTGCGTTGATGAAAATATATCCTTAGAGCTAATTGTGGATTTCAGTAATGGCAAGATGAGGGAACACAACACACCAGTCCCCAGAGAGATCTGATATGGAAAGAGTAAGCAATTTCAAATGCCTGGCTGTCAATATCTCCGAGTATCTAACCTGGCCCCAATATATCGATGCAGCTACAGATAAGGCACAAAAGCGGCTATATTTCATCAGGAGTTTCCAACATCACACAAATATTTCTACAGGTGTGACTTGCAGAGCATTGTAACTGGCTGCATCACCGCCTGATTCATTAGGACTACTGTACAGGATCGGATTAAGGCGCACACTCAATGATTCAGGAACAACTTCTCCTCTGCCATCCAGTCTCCGAATGGACATTGAACCCATCGATAGTGACTCACTAATTTCTTTTTTTTTTTCTATTTCTACACAATTTATTTAATTTAATTTTATAGAATCACACAAATATGCATAGCTATATATGCTGTATATGGTTTCTTTGGAAATTAGTACCATTATTTGAATTAATTGTGTTAGCTTTAGTGATGCAAGAACTAATTTCCAATCATCCCTGTATAGCTGTGTCAAAGTATAATTTAACATATAACATATAACAATCACAGCACGGAAACAGGCCATCTTGGCCCTCCTAGTCCATGCCGAACTCTTAATCTCACCTAGTCCCACCTACCCGCACTCAGCCCATAACCCTCCACTCCTTTCCTGTCCATATACCTATCCAATTTTACCTTAAATGACACAACTGAACTGGCCTCTACTACTTCTACAGGAAGCTCATTCCACACAGCTATCACTCTCTGAGTAAAGAAATACCCCGTGTTTCCCTTAAACTTTTGCCCCCTAACTCTCAAATCATGTCCTCTCTCGTTTGAATCTCCCCTACTCTCAATGGAAACAGCCTATTCACGTCAACTCTATCTATCCCTCTCAAAATTTTAAATACCTTGATCAAATCCCCCCTCAACCTTCTACGCTCCAATGAATAGAGAACTAACTTGTTCAACCTTTCTCTGTAACTTAAGTGCTGAAACCCAGGTAACATCCTAGTAAATCGTCTCTGCACTCTCTCTAATTTACTGATATCTTTCCTATAATTCGGTGACCAGAACTGTACACAATATTCCAAATTTGGCCTTACCAATGCCTTGTACAATTTTAACATTACATCCCAACTTCTGTACTCAATGCTCTGATTTATAAAGGCCAGAGTTCCGAAAGCCTTCTTCACCACCCTATCTACATGAGACTCCACCTTCAGGGAACTATGCACTGTTATTCCTAGATCTCTCTGTTCCACTGCATTCCTCAATGCCCTACCATTTACCCTGTATGTTCTATTTGGATTATTCCTGCCAAAATGTAGAACATCACATTTCTCAGCATTAAACTCCATCTGCCAACGTTCAGCCCATTCTTCTAACCGGCATAAATCTCCCTGCAAGCTTTGAAAACCGACCTCATTATCCACAACACCTCCTACCTTAGTATCATCGAAATACTTACTAATCCAATTTACCACCCCATCATCCAGATCATTTATGTATATTACAAACAACATTGGGCCCAAAACAGATCCCTGAGGCACCCCGCTGTCACTGGCCTCCATCCCGTTAAACAATTATCCACCACTACTCTCTGGCATCTCCCATCTAGCCACTGTTGAATTCATTTTATTACTCCAGCATTAATACCTAAGGACTGAACCTTCTTAACTGACCTTCCACGTGGAACTTTGTCAAAGGCCTTGCTGAAGTCCATATAGACTACATCCACTGCATTACCCTTGTCAACATTCCTCATAACTTCTTCCAAAAATTCAATAAGGTTTGTCAAACATGACCTTCCACGCACAAATCCATGCTGGCTACTCCTAATCAGATCGTGTCTATCCAGATAATTATAAATACTATCTCTAAGAATACTTTCCATAAATTTACCCACCACTGATGTCAAACTGACAGGTCTATAATTGCTAGACTTACTTCTAGAACCCTTTTTAAACAATGGAACCACATGAGCAATACGCCAATCCTCCGGCACAACCCCCGTTTCTAATGACATCTGAAAGATCTCTGTCAGAGCTCCTGCTATCTCTACACAAACTTCCCTCAAGGTCCTGGGGAATATCCTGTCAGGACCTGGAGATTTATCCACTTTTAAATTTCTTAAAAGCGCCAGTACTTCCACCTCTTTAATTGTCATAGGTTCCATAACTTCCTTACTTGTTTCCCACACCTTACACAATTTGTTCATTATTTTTTTCTGATTTGATACCTGATTTGTGTCCATTTCAGTAAATTAGACAACCATAGTGGGCTTTGTAATTCGCTCTGGAAAATGTCTCCATTTATTTTGATAACAGTGGTTGTTCCTCGGTGGTTGTTAATATGGCGATTATCGTACGCAAATGCTTCATCAGATGTTGTAGAAACTTAACAAAGATTGGGTGCATCTTATATATATTAGGAACTTCTCTTATACACACGAGGGACAGAATCAAATGGTTTTTGATAGACAATATTGAAAGATTTCTGCTTTCCCCAGGGCTTGCTATAGAATTGCATAATCTATTATCAGTTGTTCCTTAAATCCGTTCATACCCAAACTTATTCTTACTGCTCTTCTGTATGTCTACTGTGGCTATCTGTGTGTGGTAATTAGTTACAAGATGCACGATATTACAATATCATATGTAAAATTGTCTTGTCATTGAAAAGCCAATAATAACATATTTGGTGACCTTTCAATCGTCTTATAAATGCAGAATTAAAGCTGTCCTTGAGGCTGGTGGTACATACATTCAGCCTTTTATATCTTCTGCCCCATGGGAGTATGAAAGAGAGAATGTTTGAGGTGGGTTTAGGGTTCAGCAGCGAGGTTTTGGGGGGGGGGGGGTGGGGGAACTTGCGTCTTGCCAACTTGATTGAATTCTTCCAGGAGGTGACAAAGGTGCTGGACGAAGTTGCACATGGATATTGTCTGCTTGGATATTATTTGGGTGTTTGACAAGATCCCACATGGGAGGCTCATACAGAAAATTAACATGCTTGAGAACCGTGTGAATTGTCCTGGCTGCCGGGGACCCATACTAGGAGAAATTTCTTTCGCTGCTGGGTGGTGAATCTGTGAAATTATTGTCATAGATAGCTGAGGAATACAAGTCATTGGGTCTATTTAAAATGCAGGTCAATATGTTCCTGATTAGAAAGACTGTCGACGTTTACTGGGATAATGGGGTACAGAGGAATTGAAAAGCAAATTCACTGAGCCGAATGGCTTAATTCTGCTCCTGGATCTCATGGTTTGAAGGAGCATCTGGAGTATTGTGTTCACTTCTGATTGTCCATCTCTTGGAAGGATTGGAGAGGGTGCAGAACAGGTTCATCAGGGTGTTGCCTGGATTTGGTGACATGTGCTACAAGCAGAGATTTGATAAAGTTCATTTGTTTACTCTGGTGGTAGAATAGAGATATGACAGAGGTGTAAAAGTTTGAGAGATAAGAGTTTAGGTACACAACCTGTATTTTGTTGTTTTTTTTTCACATATGACTGGTGTCTAGTACCTGAGGGCATTTGGTTAGGGTGAGATGGGGTAAATTTACAGCACATGGGTAGATTTTTTTCACATGGTAGTGGGTGACTGGAATTTATTGCCTGAGTCATGTCGGAGGCAACTATGATATAGATCCTCCTAGATATACACATGAAATGTGCAGCAAAGCAAGGGTATGGTCAATAATATAAAAGAGGATACCAAAGTATTTTTTTCTTTCCTAGATATATAAAGAGTAAAAAAAAGTGAGAGGGTCAATATCAGAATGCTGAAAACTGATGTTGTAGATTTAGTAATGGGTGAAAAGGAAATGGCAGACAAACTCTGTGAAAGTCACTAGCAGAATTTCAAAATGTAAAGAGCCTCCGCGGACAGAATTGAAGGCAGCTGCTATTATGAAGGAGAAGGTCCTTCGGAATCTGAAAGGTCTGAAGATAGAAAAGGCACCTGGACTGGGTCATACAGTGTATCAGGAGCCTGTCTGGGGTGTGTGGGCATTCCCAGAGCAGCAGGAACAGGAGTGAGGGTTTCAGCAGTCACAACAGCTGGATTAACACATTAACAGCTGAAACAGCTAGAAAAATACATTTTAGAATATTGAGGCTGCGACGAGAGATTATCTGAATTGTAACCTGAAACTGGAGATCAGTGAATGATTAATGGTGAATTTTTAATCCCAGGTTCTGCCAAGTCACAGTCAAACATTTGAGATCTGGTTTGAACAGAGCATTTCATCACTCACCTATCAGGTGAAGGGATAACTCAGAGAACCCTTGGGCGATGTTCATGTATTCCAGTGGATCAGGACCTGTTTAAATCAAAACAATGTCCATGAAAACAGAACTAAAATAATTAAAACTGTTTATTTCAATGTGCCTTTGTGTTCAGTGCGTGTTTTTAATGTACCAAGTTCCTGTATTTCCTTCAGTATTTTGTCCAACTTCGGTAACTCAGTCCTCCACATCACAAAGGATTCCCACATCGCCCTCCGGGCCCGGGAGCCTTTGACCATCACCAAACTGAGGAAGAGTCTGGAACTCTCTGTCCGGTTTCCCTTCTCTGTCAGTTCAGTGACTTTCTATAAAAGGAAAACAATGAATTTATTGTGGAGCAGACAGACAGACATGGAGAATGTGCAGGAAAATATCTGTTCATGGCCCCAGTAGCTTCAGAACAGATGCAGTCACTGGGCTGCTGCTTCATCCTCCCTGGGTTGTCCTTAACAGAGAAACAGTAACTGAAGGAAATTCCAAATCAATATTGTGTAAGAATAAGGATTCACTGACACCCTGCAGTATATTCAACATGATTAATTTACTTGTCTGTCAATGTGCAACATTACATCAAAAAGATGTGACAACAGGAACGGAAGAGAGAGGGAGAGTGAGAGAACAAAAAAATGGATGACAGGCATCACTGAATCGTGGCTGAAAGAAGATCTTAGTTGGGTGATTACGTCTATGGATAAATACTTCATCGAAATGATAGGCAAGTAGGTGAAAGGGTTGGGTTGATTCCATGCTCATAGAAAAATAAATGTCCTTATAAAGAAGTGATATCGGATCGGACGACAGAGATTTTAAGAAACCACATCATAGGAAAAATGACCCTGATGGAACAGTAACCAGGATGTGGGCTACAAATTCCTGTGGGGGAGAGAAGAGGCATGTAAACAGGTTAATATAGTGATGGGGAATTTCAATACGCAGGTAGCCTTGGAAAATCAGGTCGGTGCTGAATCCCAAGTGAGTGAATTTATAGAATGCCTATAAGATGGCTTTTGAGAGAAGCCCATGGTTGAGCCCGCTATAGGAAAGGTGTATCTGGAGTCTGTGTTGAGAATTGCAGCAGATTGGTTGGGGAGCTTCAGCTAAATAAACCCTTAAGAGGCAGTGATTGTAAAATAGCAGAACTCTGCCAGCAGTTTGAGAGGGAGAAGGTAAATGTTAGATGTATCCATATTACAGTGGAATAAAGGAATTACAGAGGCATGAGAGAGAAGCTGGGCAAAAATAAATTGGACGAGGACACTAGCAGAGGCAACAACAAAGCAGAAAAAGATGAGGATTCAGGGAGCGATTCGGAAGGCGCAGGTAGAGGTAGATAATCCCAAAGATGAAAAATTATACCAGAGGGAGGATGATCAACCGTGGCTGACGAGGAAGTCAATGCCAGCACAAAAGCAAAGGAGAGAGCATAGAATATAGCAAAATATAGTGGAAAGCTGGAGGACTGGGAAGCTTTTACTAACCAGCAGAAAACAACTAAAAATCTGTAAGTAGAGAAAATATGAAATATGAAGGGACGCTAGCTAATAATGTAGAACGGCTCACCAAAAGGTCTGTCTGATATATATGCCCTTTCAGGACAACCTATTTGAATTTTGGTGTCATATGTTATCAGCTTTGTACATGGTAATTCATGTCTAACCAATCTTAATGTTTTCCCAGGAAGTTACCAGGAAAGTTGATGAATGGAAGGAAGTGGATGTCGCCTCTATGGACTTTAGCACGGCATTTGACAAGGTACCGCATAGGAGGGTGGGCAAGAAAATTCAGTTGCTCAGCATTCAAACTGGATTAGACAGTGGCTTTTTAGAAGAAGACAGAGAGTGGTTATGGACTGTTGCATCTCTGACTGGAAGTTTGTAACTCGTGCGGTGCCACAGGGATCGGTGCTGGGTCCGTTGTTGTTTGTCATCTATATCGATGATCTGGATGAAAATGTGGTTAACTGGATCAGCAAATTTGCGGAGGACACCAAGTGTGGGAACGTGTAGCGGAGAGTGAGGAAGACGACCAAAGTTTACAGTGGTGTCTAAACCAGCTGAGAAATGGGCTGAAAGATGACCAATGCAATTTAATGCAGACAAGTGCAACATGTTGTACTTTCGAATGACCAAGCAGGGTCGATCTTATACAGTGACGGTAGGGCACTGAGTAGTGTGGTAGAACAAAGTGATCTGGGAATACAGGTCCATAATCATTAAAAGTGGCAGCAAAGTTAGATAGATCGGAAAGAAAGTATTTGGTACACTAGCCTTCATAAATGAACATATTGAGTACTGGAGATGAGATATGATACTGAACGTGTATAAAACATTGGTGAGGTCTAGTTTTCAGTATTGTGTGCAGATCTGATCATCTACTTAGAGGACAGATGTAAAGAAGTTTGGAAGAGTACAGAGAAAATTTACGAGAATGTTGCCAGGACTGGATGAATGACCTGAGGTATAAGAAAAGATTGAACAAGTCAGGGCTTTATGCCTTGGAATGCAAAAGATTAAAGGGTGATTTGATTGATGTACACAACATTATGAGGTGTATAGATAGGGTAAATGATGGGAAACTTCTTCACTCAGGGGGTGGTGAGAGTGTGGAATGAGCTGGCAGTGCAAGTGGTACAAGCGGTTAAGAGAAGTCTGGATAGATACCTGAATGATAAGGGTATAGAGCGCTACGGCCCAGTGCAGGTCAATAAGAATAGGCAGTTTCAGTAGTCCAGCTTGGACCAGAGGGACCGTTTCTGTGCTGTAATTTTCTATCACTATGCCAAGTCATCCAGTCAATGTTCGGGAACTCAGATGGAGACCAGACCAGCTGTGGTTAGCAGGCTGCCCTCCCTCAAGTACGGCAGTGAAGCCAGTTGGCCCAATTTACAACCTGACAATTTCATATACATCCTGCATTAATGAGCTGAAATGAATTTGACCGATGGTCCTGATAAGATGCAAAATTAATTTTATACTGAATGCCTGTTCATCAGTCCAGATATGCAGCCACTGTTCTTATATCACACGGATAAATACAGCAGGTGTGAGAGGAAAAGGTGATACTGTACCTGTAATTCCCAGTGCTCCCCCGCCCCCTTAACAGCTGATATCAGATCAGTTGGAAACAATTAGAGATGAAAGTCTCCGTTGCCATGTAGAAATCCTAGAACGTGCTGGAGATTAATATTGATCACTATTCCCACCGATATCAGCAGTTCGGTGACAATACACTAAATACACTCACCTCATTTTCTTCTCTACTGAAATGTCCCTCCTTTGTCAACATCCAACCGAGTCTTTCAACCTTTTCTTCAATCGCTTGTTTGAGTCTGTCCCTGTAGAACTTTGTCAGTTGGTACAGTCGATATTCACCCCCCTCTGCCAGGAGTTCGGAGATTGTAAACTCTGGCCCTGTGAATATAAAAAGAGAATGTAGTCACAATATCACTTGTCTCCACCGCTCTCACACAACTCAACAAACCAATCATGTCTTGAATCTCAGTGCTCACCTGCTTTTAGCTAAAAACACATATTTTGCCCTAATCTCCAACACTAATCTTAAAACTGACCCATCAATGCGCTGGGCATGACTTACCAGAAGGACCACATTGACTAGAAACCTGTCTCTCCCACCGTCCCACTCACTCAACAATTTTGGTTTAAGATGGGCAATAAATGTTGGGACTAATGACAGTCACTTCCTAGAGATACTCTCTCCATGCTTGCGAATACATTTCCTTTCACTCATAACTTGGAAATACTCTCTTATCCAGATAGCTGCATTTCCTCCGATACACATCCTGGAAATTATCAGAACAAGTAGTACATTTCCTGTAGTGGGGTAACGGGTGCCTCACTATATCACATACACCACACCCACACATTTCCCCTCTCTGACCAACCCTCTAACAAGCAAACACATTTACCCGCTTCCTGCCTTATTCTCCGAACACATCACCCGCATATTTCACTCACCTGCACCTTGTTGGGGAGTTGTCAATTCCGTGTTTAATGAGCTTCCGAGCTGACAGGCGGTCGTCTCACTTGTGCCGGTTCTGGGGTCCTGATCAGTGTCTCTTACGCCACTGTCTCTGGGCTGAATTTGCTCCAATTCCACTGCAGCCGGACCGCTTTCCATTGGGACATTGCTCTCAATCTGACCCTGCTTTGGTACCTTGCTTCCCGTGTCCCGATCATCTTCCTTCGATGAACTGCCTGGTATAAACCTCTTCAGTACTCTCCGTGCCCGATTTAATTTCCCACCTGAAGTAAATGATGAATAGCAGGTTTGGAGTGATTTATACTCGAACAAAGATTCACAATGGGTGGGTATAATGGAGCCGAGACTCCAGCTGACCAGATTTGGAGTGGGACGTTGCTGGTGACTTTGCATGCACTCCCAGAAAAAGAACTGGATATACACAGCAATACTGCTCACCCACTATGAATTATTTGAACACACTGATAACCAGCGGTTATTAATGGAACAGCATCAGGTGATACCAGGAATTATCACTGGGATTATCTTCCACAAACATAAACCTCCCTGGATTACAAACTGTGCAGTCACCTGTGTCACTCACAGACAGGCCACTGGATTACTGATGGTCCGATCCTCTAGATCACACGTTCTCTGTTTGCTTTGTCACACACTGTCTTGTCCCCTGGGTCACAGACTGACCATTGCCTTGAGACAAACAATGTCCAGTCCCCTGGGTTACAGACTGACCATAACCTTGAAGCCCATGATGCCTGGTTCCCGGGTCCCATCCCGTCTCCTGGATGATGATCGTCATGGAACAACTACACAAGTCACTGGCAAAGGGAGAGTCTTGAGTGAAGTTCTAGGAGCTAAACTTCAAGTCTCACTTTTGCAGTTGCTAATCTATAGGATGGGTGTGATTCAGCTGGAGAGTGCAGAGGAGATTGACAAGTACATTACTGGATGGGGTTGTTTGGTTTTTGTGTTATATGGTTCGGCTGGGACAGTTTGCCCTGGATCATGGGAGCTGGAAGGGTAACCTTACACAAGTACATAAAATAATCAGGGTGCAGATAGGGTAGATGGTCGTAGTCTTTTCCTCAGGGTAGGTGAGTCTGAGACTCAAGGGCAGAAATTTAAAAGGGACTGAAGGGGCATTTTTTCATGTTGCGGGTGACGGGTTACGTGCAGCCAGGGGAGGCTGTAAACACAAATAAAATTACAAAGTTGAGAAGATGTGGGCAGGAAAAAGGATAGAAGAAGTCTGCAAGGGAAATTTGGGAAAAGCTGCTCGGAAATTCGACAAGCTCAGAGACATTTAGAACAGCATGAATTAGTTGGGCCGAAGGACCTGTTTCCACACTGTAATCTCCATTTTGTTCCACCTAAAATCACAGAGTTGAGCACAAGCACAATGTCTGCCGGAGACAGAGACAGTTGGTCATTGGTTATACTGGGTCTCCGATCAGAGATACTGGGTATTTAAATTCAGGTAGCAGGTCATCTCCAGAGGGAAATATTGAGAACTCACGTTCACCATTTGGCCACAGACCAGGCTTGGATTGGGGTATTAAAACAGAATCGGAATCAGGTTTATTATCACCGACATGTGACGTGAAATTTCTTAACTTAGCAGCAGTTCATGCAATACATAATCTAGCAGGGAACAAATAATAATGGATAAAATAAAATATAATAAACAAATAAGTAAACTAATTACATATATTGAATAGATTTTTAAAAACATGCAAAATCATAAAGAATGTATATTAAAAATAAAGTAAGGTAGTGTCCAAAGATTGGATGTCCATTTAGGAATTGGATGGCAGAGGGGAAGGAGCTGCTCCTGAATCGCTGAGTTGTATACCTTCAAGCTTTTGTACCTGCTTTCTGATGGTAACAGTCAGAAAAGGGCATGCCCTGGGTGCTGGAGGTCCTTAATAATGGACGCTGCCTTTCTGAGACCCCGTTTCCTAAAGATATCTTAGGAAATTTGTAGGCGAGTACCCAAGATGGAGCTGACTAGATTTACAACCTTCTGCAGCTTCTTTCGGTCCTGTGCAGTAGCCCCTCCATACCAGACATTGATGCACTGAAGCAGACCACAACTTTATCTAAAATGAAGTATCTCCTGATCCTCAGCCATTTCCAAGGCTGGCAATATTCTCGGCTCAGCTACAGAAAACAGAGTTTGGAAAATTCCCCTCATCTACTTTGCGCATTGAGGGGGGAGTTGTTAGCTGTACTGACAGAACCTGAAATGTTGTATTATCACAGAATCTCTGAAATCCCAGAAATGCTCTTATCACCTGTCTCTGAATTTTATAAATGAAAGTTGGAGATGTCTTTCACCTCTAAACAGGCCCTGATGTGTAACAAACCCTGAACCTGGACTTTTACATAACAAACAACACCGCTGTCACATTCCTGTTAGTGTTTCACTCTCAACCTGCTGATTCAGGGTCTCTGGCTCCTTTCACTCAGATGAAGCTTTACCTGGTGAGCGGAGTCATTCGACCATTACTGGTGTCAGGTCCCTACACTGGAACTGTTGGATTGATCGATTACACAAAGCCACTTTACCAGTGGGATCAGTGGCACTGCCTGATGAAACTTTTCTCTGCCCTGTTAGTGCCTGTGTAAGTTTCTGCATCTGAACTACTGTGCACCAACAGGGCAGAAGTTTAATTATAAAGAGCCCAGTGAACATACCTGTAGCCATTCTGATTCCGACTGACGGTTGTTGATTGTCGTCTTCTGGTTTACACTTTGGTCGCGATGCAGGACAGCTCCACCTACTGGTGATGCCCTGAACTACACAAAACAAGCATACAGGGAGTCAGAGAGGGTAGGATTACTTTACAAATGTTACAGTATCGCCGTCCTCTGTATCAGAGCAGCAGTTTGCTTAGGGACCAAACATTCCCTGTTAACATCAACTCCCACACCATGTCTGTATGTCTGTCCAGTGATATCTGTTACATCCTACTGATAGAGTCACAGAGCAAGAGAGCACAGACACAGACACTTCAGCCCATTGAGACAATGCTGACCACAGTGCCCACACAGATGGTCCTTATTTTCTAAGTTGGGCCCATTTCCCTCCAGGCCTCTTCATTCCATCTTCACATCCCAACTTCTAGAATTATATAATCGTGCCTGCCTTATCCACTTCCTCTGGCAGGTCCCTCTGCATCATCACCAGCCTCTGCATGAAACCATTGCTGCTCGTGTTCATTTTGCAATCTTCTCTGCCCATTTAGATCCCCTATAAGCTACAATAATCTTCATCATGAGTACCATCTACTAATTTTGTGTCCTTGCAACACCTCGGGCTTTTGTTTATCCAACTTCCAAAGGACTCCTCACATTCCTTTCAACCTCTAAGTCACTTCTTAAGCAGCTTCCAGGCTACCTTATAATTCTCTAGAGCCTTTCTCGAATGTTGCTTCCTAAACCTAAATAATGCTTCCATTTCCCTCTTGCTTAAATGTTCTCATCTCTTGAGAACCACGGATCATTTATATAAACATTCTTTCACTGTGTGTGGAACAAACCTACCCCGAACCACATTCAAGTGTTCCTGAAACAACCTTCACAGTTCCATTGTGCATTTCCCTTTGAAAATGTTTTCCCAGTTTACACTCCCAAGATGCTTCGAATACCATTGTAACTGTCCATCCACTGATTAAATACTGCCTCGTATTGTCTGCTAATATCCTTGTCCATGACCATGATAAAAGTTGGGGCGTTGTGGTCACTGTCTCAAAAAGGTCACCCATCGTTAGAATACTTACAGAATGATAGCCCCCTTCCCGTTTCTGACTTTCACCTACATTGATGTCCTCTGTTTATGTAGCTGTCATACCATCCCTAATTAGTAAAGACAATTCTCCCCCTTTCACCCCCCCCCCATATGTATTATGAAACAACTAAAACCTGGAGCATCAAACACCAATCCTGCCCTTGTAACAGTCAGGTCTGTGTAATGGTGATAACATGTACCATCCATGTTCTAAGTCACACGTATTCTTAATACATATTGTATTGAATTAAAGACATTTCCAACTGACTACATGACGCCCTGTCCACAACCGATCCTTCCACAATCTCTGTGAACTTAGCATCTACCTTTATATCAACTCTTCTATCATCTGACCAAACACTCTGGTTCCCATCCCACAATGACTGAGTTTAAACCGACCCCGGCAGCTTCAGCAGTCCTGGCTGCAAGAACGTTTGTTCAACTCAAGTACAGATATAATCTACGCCTTTGGTACAGGGTCAAAGGTGAACATAACTTCATTGTAAAAGCTAATTCTGCTTAATCACAGATTCGCAGGTTCGGACAATTTATTAGTAGAAAAGTACTTGATGACGACAGGGTATGTAAATGTAAATTATTGGTTGGCATTTGCTAGTTAGGACAATGAAATGTGGTGCTGGGACATTTGGCTTCAAGAGGGTTTGCTCTTAGCAGAGGCTTGCATGACGATATAATGACATGTTGCTGTAGTTCATGGTAATTCCACATTTCTGCAATCACTACAGCAGGAAACAACTGCGGCCTCTTATAAAGGGAAGAAATTCTCAATGCATTTTGAGATTATTGTGACCTAACACAGCCAAGCAAGGAAACAGCAGAACTGATAAGAGTTTGAAATGAGCAAACAATATGAGGGAATGTGTGTGACTTCACAGATCTGGGATGCTGACAGCACATTAGCAAACCTGGAGTAATTGCAACTGGCACCTCTATATTTATTCAATCCCGCTCCAGCTATTTCCTACCTTCCTTGGTGCAGAAATGTAAAGTCTAAAGGACCAGTGTTAGAATAAATGGGTCTCAGTTTTAAAGGGAAGCTTCTTTATTCTGAGTCTGTGCTCACAGATCGCAGCCTCCCCATCTAATGGAAACAGCCTCTCCAGATCCACTGTATTCAAGCTTGTCAGCACCTGGTAAGTTTACTTAACCATACATTTCATCCCCCCACCCCCCACCATTGTCCCTCTGAACTGCATTGAGCACAAAGCCCAGAACCATTGACTAACGGATAGGTGACAGTGAGGGGGAAACTCCAAACTTGGTTTAACCACTGAATCTCCTGAGTCCAATTCTACTGCTACAAACATTTAATGACCACATCACCCTGTGAGGGATGGAATGAGAACTCAATTCTCTAATTAAATTAGCAGTTATTTTTTCTGAAGGAACTCCAGAAACAAGCAACTGAGACCAGACCAGAAATACTCGCTCAGCACCTCATAAGCCCAAGTAGCTTGATCCCCAGAGCCAGTTTACCCAGGTCAAAATCTGTGATATCCCAGGACCCAATCTCACAGGGCCACACAGCTGAATCTGCCACTTACTGACCCTGGAATCCTCGCACATCATCCCACATCAGGGATTCTCCAACAACCAATGCCCAGCTGCCTCAGATTTCTGATTCATTGTGGAAGAAGGAACATCTGCAGAAGTAGTGACCTGGGCCAAATCCCAAATACTGAGAGTTCCCTAAGCCCAGAGTCTCCATCCCAGGATAATAGCCCAAGCACCAATTTTCCCAGGACTCTTTGTTGCCAGTAAAATGCTGCAGTGACTCTGCCATTCAGAGTTCAAAAACTAACACTCCTACCTCAACCTGTGGCAGAATGGGAACCTGATGATCCTCTGACCAAGACAGCGATCAGGTTGGAAAACCTAGGTGTGGGTCACTAGATACCAGAGATATATTTCACATAGTCTCCAACAGCTAAACTGAACACATTTTATTATCTTATTGTTAAGTGGGATCTTGCCCAGCACAATTGCCCATCACATTTCCTGTAAACTAATAGGAATAAAATGCTTTTAATATAAAATTGAAATTAAACAGCTGGAAACTCGGTACATCAGATTGGATCTGTGGAAAGAGAAACTGTGGAAGAGCCAGTATCAGAACTGGAACTGTCCAAGATGCTGCCCAATCTGCTGAACGGTTACAGCATTTTATCTTTTTACTTCAAATGATGCACAACTATTGACTGATTACAAGATGTTTGTGACGGTCTGTACAAATTTGCACAAATGAAATGCCCACATTCATTAGTTTTCTCATCATTCAAACACAGGGTTAATACAGTCGACACAGTCAATGCTCACAACATCCTCCCCACCACACTATCAAGCTGTTATATCTACTCCTGAGGCCATTAACTCTCACTGAGAGACGGTGAGCAGAGAGTGAAAAAATATTCACCACTCAATGCACATCTGGTGGGCTGTTACTCTGGCAATAGAGAAAAATGGCTCTCCAAAAATGACTGAAAAAGAAAATAACTTCAAATTTTAACTTTATCTTTAAAATTCAACTTTAAATACAGCAAATTACCTTACCAGAAAGAGTAACATAATGGCCATTATGTAATGTTGAAACTAAAATTGTAATGACTGTCTTTACCCTTCCTCATGCTGCATTCAATAAATCCTCTGGTAGTTCCAGGTAACAAACACCGATTACAGAAATAACTTAGTGAGACAAAATACTTCATAATGAAGACAATGGAGGAGAAATATTGTTGATATCTAATCATTGGTGGGATACAGACTGGACAGAGGTTAGACAAGATGGTTGATATATATCATTGAAGTGGTGGGATAGAGACAGGACAGAGGTTGAACAAGATGGTTGATATATACCAATGAGGTGATGGGATACAGACTGGACAGAGGTTGAACAAGATATTGATATATATCACTGAGGTGGTGGCATACATGCTGCACATGGGCTGAATGAGGTGGGAAGTAAGCAGATGGAACCAGGTGGGAGAAGGGATCAAGGGTGATCACTGATGGTTCTCAAGCAATACATGGCTACCGAATTAATGAAACATACTGTGCTGCTCTGGGGAGTGGGTGAGGTCGTGTTCGACAACCCACCCCTGCATTCCTAATGACCAGCACTGTTCGTTGTTCTTGTGTTAAAATGCATTTGCGAGATTATGGTGGGAATTTCCAGTTCATTTATTGCTACATTTTAACCTGGGTTATACAGTAATTTGCTCGTGTTGTTTGTGGGTCAGACTAACTGTAGGGGTGTGTGATGGTCAACTCTCCCATCTGTTGGAGACTGGTTGGGTTCACTCTCCGGGTCACGGTGCCCAGTCTTTTTGCGTTTATCATAATAAAACCATTATTGAGATTAAGCAGCGCCCTCGTCTGTCATTATGGACCAAATGCTCGCCAGAATACCACTGTATAAAAGATACCAAAATGACAATGCTAGAACAAACTGTATGAACTTTGTCATATACGCTTTGCCAATCACCAAATTTTATCAATGCACCATAAAAAGTTTTCCATCCGGATACTTTACGCCTTGGTATGGCAACTGCTTTGCCCATGACCACAAGGAACTGCAAAGTTACGGACACAGATCAGCTCATCACAGAAACCAGTCTCCCCTAAGTGAACTCCTTCTGGACTTCCCGCTCCCTCGGTAAAATCAAAGATCCCCACAACCCGGGACGTTCTCCTTTCTCACCCACACCATTAGGGAGAAGACACAACAGTCATTACATACGTATCACCAGACCGTGGGTGGGTCTCCCCGACAATGAACCGATTCTTTAAGACATACGAGCATAATTAGGCCATTTGGCTCATCGAGTCTGTTCCGGCATTCAATCATGTCTGATCCTTTTTCCCTCTTCAGCACCACTCCCCAGCCTTCTCACCATAACCAATTAACAACCTATCAATCTCCGCCTTAAATACCCCCAACCTGGCCTCCAAAGCTGCCTGTGCTAATTCCACAAATTCACCCACACTGGCTAAAGAAATTTCTCTGAGTTCAGTGAAGCGTCTCCCTCTGATCATCGACACTGTTCAGGGTTTTGCATTTAACAGTGTACTGTCTCATACATTCGACCTACCGAGCTGCCAAGATGATCATCACTAATCAAATCTCACTGAGATTTCTCAGGTCCTGTTGAATTTATTGTCAAGTGCACAATTACGGGAAGGTACAGGGACAGAGAAACACTGACTTGTGGCAGCATCACAGGCAAGTACATTCGGATAACACACGGAACACAAATTATACGATTCTCTGTCAGTAACAAGATAGAAACATGTTTTACTTCATCCTGCTAATAGGACCAGAACAACAGGGGCTGAGCGGCAGCTCATCTCAGACGGTTCGGTGTGAAGGTCTCACAACCCGAACCGACCCCAGCAGATTCTGTGAAGGAAGCGAGGTGAGGCCGCCAGTTCGGGAAAGTTCATCCCCTCCCCCATCAGGTTTCACCAATCACCTTGTGTTTCTCTCTCCCTCCCCACCCCCACCTTTTATTCTCCAGTCCTGCTGAAGGGTTTCGGCCAGTAGTGTCGACTGTATTCTTCCCCTATATGCTGTCTGACCTGCTGAGTTCCTCCAGCATTTTGTGCGCGTTGCTCGCATTTCCAGCTTCTGCAGATTTTCTCTTGTTTGAGTTCGGGAAAGTTAACTCACTCCCCAATGTCAGACCTCCCGCTCGGGACAGGCTTCAATACTCACCGAAGGAAAATTGTTGGTCTTGCCCCGCAGAGAAGAAACCCCTCCCGATGCCAATCCCACTGCTGACCCACTTCCACAACGAACGGAGTTTTGGGTTCAGTTCCCATCCGGTCCGACACAAAAGTCAGACACAAACAGGAACTGCGCAAGTCTCATTTAAATCATTTTATGTTTATAAGCACTAATTTGGTGACCAGTGGTGGGCCTCAGGAATCTATTCTGGGACCCTTACTTTTCATGATTTTTATAACTGATCTGGATGAGGAAGTGGAGGGAAGGATTAGTAAGTTTGCTGATGACACAAAGGTTGGGGATGTTGTGCATAGTGTGGAGTGTTGTCAGAGGTTACAACGGGACATTGATAGAATGCAAAACCTGGCTGAGAAGTGGCAGATGGAGTTCAACCCAAAGAAGTGTGAGGTGGTTCATTTTGGTAGGTCAAATATGATGGCAGAATATAGTATTAATGGTAAGACTCTTGGCAGTGTGGAGGATCAGAGGGATTTTGGGGTCCAAGTCCACAGGATGCTCAAAGCAGCTGTGCAGGTTGACCCTGTGGTTAAGAAGGCATACGGTGTATTGGCCTTCGTCAATTGTGGAGTTGAATTTAGGAGCCAAGAGGTAATATTGCAGCTATATAGGACCCTGGTCAGAGCCCACTTGGGGTACTGTGCTCAGTTCTGGTCTCCTCACTACAGGAAGGACGTGGAAACCATAGAAAGGGTGCAGAGGAGATTTACAAGGATGATGCCTGGATTGTGTAGCATGCCTTATGAGAATAGGTTGAGTGAATGCGGCCTATTCTCCTTGGAGCGATGGAGGATGAGGTGACCTGATAGAGGTGTATAACATGATGAGAGGCATTGATGGTGTGGACAGACAGAGGCTTTCTCCCATGGCTGAAATGGCTAGCACAAGAAGGCACAGTTTTAATTGCTTGGAAGAGGAGATGCCAGGGGTAAGTTTTTTTTTCACGTAGAGAGTACTGAGTGCGTGGATTGGGCTGCCGGTGGAGGTGGATACAATAGGGTCTTTAAAGAGACTCCTGGAGAGGTACATGGAGCTCAGAAGAATAGAGGGCTATGGTTAACCCAGGGTAATAGAAGAATAGAGGGCTATGGTTAACCCAGGGTAATTTCTAAGATAAGGAGATGTTCAGCCCATTATTGTGAGTCAAAGGGCCGTATTCTACTGTAGTTTTTCTATGTTTCTAATTTCTATTCACATTCCTCTGGCCTCACTGGACAGGAACACTGAAACATCAGGTGAGAAAAAGCCCCTCCTCCCTGACCAAACCATCAGCAAGATGGCGGATGCTCTCCGATCTCAGCCTCATGTTTCTGCCCAATCCTCATTTCCTCAATCCCTTCACTCTCCACACATCTGCCGGCCTCTGTTTTATGTGGGGACGATCACCGAGTCTTCACCGTCCTCTGTGGAGGGGATTTACAGACATTCACCACTCTCGGAGTGGAGACGTTTCCCCTCATCTCAGTACCGGACAGTCCACCCCCTTTTTCAGAGACTGGGATCCCTGGTTCAACCGATCATGATGTTGTGCATTTCAATGTGTTCACCTCTCAGTCCTCGATTCTCCAAATGAAAGGGTTATCGCATTTGATCTTTCTTCACATGATGACCCCACCACCCCAGGGATCAGTCTGGTGAATCTTCATTGCACTCTCTATAACAAATACTCTCTGACCTCTTTGTTGATCCTCTATGGAATTAATTCCCATCTTCTGCAGCCCTGTGATGCCCCAACCACTCACCTCCCACCCCTGTCACTATCACCACCTTCCCACCTCCCCCCTCACCTGGATCCACCTCTCTCTCCCCAGCTCTTGCCCCATCCCCACCCCTCAACTCTTTTCTCTGACTATTTTCCATCCACTCTCAGTCCAGAGGGAGGGTCTCGGCCCGAAATGTTGACGATCCATTTCCCTCCACAGATGCTGCCCGACCCACTGAGTTCCTCCGGCAGTTTGTTCTTTGGTCTGTATAACCGGTGTTAGTATGGGGAGCGGGATTTTACACCATATTCCAGGTACAATCTCAACAAAGCCCAAATAACTGTTAAGGTCATTTTCATTCTTATACCCAATAACTCTTGCAATAAATACAATGTACCTTGGACCTCCCTCCCTACCCTCTACACCTCAGTCCATCTCCATTGAATCACACTTAGGATTTTGATTTCTCCTACAGAAGTGGGTGATCTCACATTTCCCACATTGGGCTCCAGCTGACCTATTGTTCCCACTCACTTATTTTGCCTCCGTAACCCCGAAACCTTTTGACAAGAGACACAGAACATAGAACAGTACAGCACAGGAACAGGCCATTTGGCCCACAATGTTGTGCTCAAACTATTCAGTTAATCAAATTGCCAACTAAACTAATCCCTTCTGCCTACACAATTTTCCCTCACATTCATGTGTCTATCTAAACATCTCTGAAATGTCCCCAATATATCTGCCGCTACCATCACCCCAGGCGGCACATTCCAGCAACCCACCACTCTGTGTGGGAAAAAAAATCCCCTTAACATCTTCTTTCAAACTACCCCTCTCACTGCAAATGCATGCATCTTGATTTAGACATTTCTACCCCGGGTAAAAGGGGAGGATCTGGTCCAGTGGATCAGACAGCTCAGCTCGCATGTCCTTTCAAGATTATATTAATATTAATATAATGTTCATATTAATTACCATTTATTAATTAATCACATTGTTGTGAATATTAATATTCATATTTACTAATTCATATTGATATTCATATTAATTACTGTCTAATCTTACTGTTAACATTGTAGTTATTACAAAGTCCCAGAGTCTGGGACATCTGTCACCAGCATGGTCTGCGAGTGCAGATTGGGAAGGGGGAGGCGGTGTCAGTGACCTCTGCACCAGAGAAGGACACGGGTTTGTACAGCCTCCTGTGAGATACAAATGTCCACACAGTGGACTCAGATCTGGTGGCATATCTGGAGTTGCCTAATCTCACTGTTAAATGGGATCTTGCCCAGCACAACTGGACATCAGGCTAACAGGAATAAAATACTTTTAATATGAAATTGAAAGCAAAGTGCTGGAAACTCGGTACATTAGATTGGATGTGTGGAAAGAGAAACACTGGAAGACCCAGTATCAAAACTGGGACTGTCCAAGATGCTGCCCGATCTGCTGAACGGTTCCAGCATTTTCTCTTTTTACTTTAAATGATGCACAACTATTGACTGATTACAAGATGTTTGTGACGGCCTGAACAAAGTTGCACAAATGCAATGTCCACATTGATTAGTTTTGTCTTCATTCCAACACAGGGTTAATACAGTCGATACAGTCAATGCTCACAACATCCTCCCCACCCCACTATCAAGCTGTTACATCTGCTCCCGAGGCCGCTGCTCTCTTTGAGGGACAGTGACCAGAGAGCGAAAAAACTTCCACCATTCCGTGCAGGTCGTGGGCTATTCCTGGCAACAGAGGAAGAGGCTCTCCAAACATGACCAAAAAAGGAAATTACAGACTCATCTTTAAATGCTGAGTCTCCTTCTGACAAAGATTAACACAGCGGTCATTTGGTAAATTGAAACTAAAACTGCAGTGACTGTCTTTACCGGACCTTGTGCTGCATTCAAGTACATTTGCTAATTACGTGTAACAAACACCGATTTCAGAAATAACTCAGTTCGGGGAAGTTACCGGGACTCACTGCCCAACATCAGACCTCCCGACCCGACACGGGCCTCAATACCCACCGATGGGAAACTGATTTCTCCCCCGGCTCCCCGCCCGAGGGGGCGAGGACCCCCTCCCTTTCTCTCCCGATCCCACAGACGAACCGCTTCAACAACAAACGGGATGAAAACAAATCACCGCCCACGCGGGGGCTGTGAGCACGCAGGGTGATCATTGTGTCATCAGAGCGGAGCGTCACCCCAGGGGGAAAATTCCAGCGACCGACCCAGCTGACTCCGTGGGGAACACAAACTCGACCCTCACATCTCTTTTAACCTACACCCCCCCCCCCCACCCACTTATCTTAGACATTTCAACCCTGGGGAAAAAGATATTGTCTAACTGCTATATCGACATCTCTGAAATTCATACAAACGTCCATCCTGTCTCACCCCAGCCTGCGCCGTTCTGGAGAAAACAACACAAGTTTGTCCAGCCTCTCGTTATAGCTCATGCCCTCTAATCCAGGCAATGTCCTGGTAAACCTCTTCTGCGCCCTCTCCAAAGCCCCGACATCCTTCCGAGAATGGGGGCGAACAGAACTGTATGAAACACTCCAGATGTGGTCTAACTAGCTTTACAAAGATGCAACACAACTTCCCGACTTTTGAACTCAATGCTTTAACTAATAAAGACAACCATGCCATTTGCCTTCTTAACCACCCGATCAATCTGTGCAGTCTCTTTCAGGGAGCGATGAACTTCGAGTCTAAGATCCCTCTGATCATCGACACTGTTCAGGGTTTTGCATTTAACAGTGTACTGTCTCATACATTCGACCTACCGAGCTGCCAAGATGATCATCACTAATCAAATCTCACTGAGATTTCTCAGGTCCTGTTGAATTTATTGCCAAGTGCACAAGTACGGGAAGGTAGAGGGACAGAGAAACACTGACTTGTGGCAGCATCACAGGCAAGTACATTCCGTTAACACACGGGACACAAATTGTACAATTCTCTGTCAGTAACAATATGGAAACATGTTTCACTTCATCCTGCTAATAGGACCAGAACAACAGGGGCTGAGTGGCGGCTCATCTCAGACGGTTCGGTGTGAAGGTCTCACAACCCGGACCGACCCCGGCAGATTCTGTGAAGGAAGCGAGGCGAGGCCGCCAGTTCGGGAAAGTTCATCCCCTCCCCCTTCAGGTTTCACCGATCACCTTGTGTTTCTCTCTCCCTCCCCACCCCTACCTTTTATTCTCCAGTCCTGCCGAAGGGTTTCGGCAGCTAATGTCGACTGTATTCTTTTCCTGGATTCTGCCCGGCCTGCTGAGTTCCTCCAGCATTTTGTGCGCGTTGCTCGCGTTTCCAGCATCTGCAGATTTTCTTTGTTTGAGTTCGGGAAAGTTAACTCACTATCCAACGTCAGAACTCCCCGCTCGGGACAGGCTTCAATACTCACCGAAGGAAAATTGTTGGTGTTGACCCGCCGAGAATAATCCGTCTCCGGCTCCCCGTCCAAGGGGGCGAGAACTCCCTCCCGATCCCGATCCCTCTATCGACCCGCTTCCACACGGAACGAAAAAAACACTGCCTTTCCCGGGACTGTGAGCATGCGCAATGTGCTTGTTGATCAACAGGCGGTGGGCGGGGCCTCGGAATCAAACCCGCAGTTGTTGCTGCCGATCTGAGGTAAACGGGATCACATGACGCTGAAGGGTCCCACGTGATCCGGTGACTGTTCTTCGCCCTTCATATACTGCCGTACCCACCGCCGCATTTCTCACATTATTTAATTATTTCCCTATTTACAACAGATACGTATTTAGTTTTTCCCTCCATATCTTCCTCAATCCTTTTCCCTACATCCCCAGGTCACAGCGTTAGAGTTTCGATTCCCATCCCATCCCGACACACATTTCAGACCCACACAGGAAATGTGCAGGTTTCATTTAAATCAGTCTATGATTATAAACACTCATTCCTCTTCACATTCCTCCGGGATCACCGGACAGGAACACTGAAACAGCAGGAGGTGGCCATTCAGCCCCTCTAACCATCAGCAAGATGGCAGATGCTCTCCCATCTCATCCACATGTTTCTGCATGATCCTCATTTCCTCGATCACTTCGGTCTCCACACATCTGCCGGATTCTGTTTTACGTGAGGACGATCACTGAGTCTTCATTGACCTCTGTGGTGTGGATTGACAAACATTCACCACCCTCGGAGTGGAGACATTTCCCCTCATCTCAGTCCCGGACAGTCCACCCCCTTTTTCTTAGACTGAAATCCCTGGTTCAACCGGTAATGATGTTGTGCATTTCAATGTGTTCACCTCTCAGTCCTCGATTCTCCAAATGAAAGAGTTATCACATTTGATCTTTCTTCATATGATGATCTCACCACTCCAGGGATCAGTCTGGTGAATCTTCATTGCACTCTCTATAACAAATACTCTCTAACATCTTTGTCAATCCTCTATGGAATTAATTTCCATCTTCTGCAGCCCCGTGTTGCCCTAACTACTCACCTCCCACCCCTGTCGATATTTCCACCTTCCCACCTCCCCCTCACCTGGATCCACTTCTCATTCCCCAGCTCTTGCCCCATCTCCAACCCTCACCTCTTTTCTCTTACTATTTCCTGTCCACTCTCTGTCCAGAGGAAGGGTCTCGGCCCGAAATGTTTCCACAGATGCTGCCTGACCAACTGAGTTCCTCCGGCAGTTTGTCCTTTGGTCTGTGTAACCCGTGTTAGTATGGGGAGCGGGATTTTACACCATATTCCAGGTACAATCTCAATAAAGCCCAAATAATTGTCACTTTGCCCGGACCATTGGCCCCGCTTGCAGGGCAACAGTCTGCCGGTGTTTGCCCCCAATGTGGTGAATCCCTCTGCTTGACAACCCCGTGGGCTCATACATTTCCACAGATGAGCCCCTCCTGTCCCTACCGGGACAAGCATCCTGTCCGCCCCCTCTCACACCATCTTCATCCTTTCAATAAAATCTTGCCTCTCCCTCCCCGGGGAACCGGCATCAAACCGACGGGCCGAGCGGTCTCCTCCTACCTCTCAGCGATACATCAGCCTCCGGCCTCAGGAGACGCTTCACAAACGCCCCAGCTTCCCTCGGAGGGAAATGGAAATAAATGAAAAAACAGTTAATTTATTTGGGATTTTTTTCCGCTCTGACGAGAGTTCGGCTCCACAGCGGGAGACGAACTCAGCCGGGATAACGCCCTCTCCGCTGGTCCGCCTCCTCTATTGGGTGTAACCAGTGACTAACATTCCTGCGCACCAATGGCAATAGGGCAGCTCCTGCAGCGTGGGCAGTCGGCGGTGGGGGAAGGGCTGGTCACGCGAATAGTAGTTCAGCCGTTAAACCGATAATGCTGGAGCTCACCAGCGCGTGGGTGACGTAAGACACCGCGCACGTGAGGACAGATCCCGGTGTGGGGAGCCCATGTGTGACGCCAAGCGCGTGAGTGAGCCTGTGTGACGTCACTTGTGGGGGAGCACTCCTATTTAAAAACACGTAAATGAAATGTTGCTTTTCTGCCCAGCGTGCACGCTCTTCAATGATGACTGGTTATTTTATATCATTCCACAAGATAGCTGTTCTCTCTCCGGATTCATAGATAATACTGCATTGATCTCTGCAGTCTGGATCCTCTATCCAGTATCGAAGATTCCCAAAATCTTTGAAAGGCTGTTTCTCTGGAATTCCCCAATCATCACTAATATCCATGTGCTTATCAAAGTCTGTGAAGAAATTGACACGAAAGGTATGCTGTTTGTCTAATTTGCATCCATTTGCATTTATTTTTACCGCATCCACAGCAAAAGCTGGTGAACTGTATTCCAAGAAAATGTACCCTATAGTCTTCCATCTGTTTCTGAGTAAAATTCATTTGTAATATCCCCAAACTTTGAAAAGATCTTCTGGATAACATTTCGACGTTTCTCTAGCCGATCTGGTCCAACTTGTGGTACATTATCCACAACAATAACAGAATCTATTCCATCAGCTTCTAGAGGTTGATCGTTTAAAACATCACCCCGCAATTCCTCGTCGGAGATAGCATCATCCACGAAGCCTTCGGGATCACTGAAACCTTCCTCTTGCTCCTCCAACTCCTCCAACGTTTAGAGCCCCGTGGAGCTGTTGACACTGATGAGCTGGATGATTGGGAGGAAGAGACAGTTGATTTTATTTCTGACAGAAGGAATTATCCCTGCTGGAGATCAGGAGTAGTCTTATACAGTGCCACCATATTTTTCAGCGAAGCTGAATTCTCCTGTGTCACCTGGAAGTTCAATGTGCTCCACTCTGCAAAGATCATCACAGTGCCTTTTCCTGTATCACTCTCCGTGGTGCTGATGAAGACGCTGCCTTCACTTTTACTAATTGTGAATAAATTCCACTAATTAGCAGCAGCTCAGCAGTTCACTTTGTGCAGCTATCACTAGTCACTGTGGAAGCTGTCATTGGTTTAAGTAAGTATATTATTGAGGCACTCTTTCCCGTAGCCATGGGCTATTTTTACATCCATGGTAAGTTAACATTGTATTTTGTACGGAGGATTATTGAGACTACAAAGAGAATTATTACGTATTTTAGTGTCCAGACTGGACTGTATCCTCCTCCATTCATCAAATGGGATAAAATAAACCTTAGTAACACAAAAAAAAACACGTAAATGGAAGTTTCTTATGATTTCGGTGGGACAGCAACATTAATCACGGGTTTCATCACGGAATCCAGTGTTGTGGGATGTAAGGTCCCCTGTTATGTGTCCGGCTGTGCCGTGTTGTTGGTGGAGTGGGCAGCGTGGTGTTTGTCTCGATTCGGGTCACAGCACCAGAATTGCCAGCGGGGTCCACACACAGTGTATTAGTCAACAGAAAACCTCCCGTCCCTGCAGTCTTTGTCTCCTGGTAAACTCAGCACCCTGACAGTGTGGACCATAGATACCCTTTCCTCTCAGAGTCAGGGAATCACTCAGACAGCTGATCGCTGAGAGGAATTATATTTATTGGTCATTAAAGTCCGCCCAGATTCGTTTGGAAGGATTTGATGTGGAGCTCGGGGTGTCACAGTGAAAGGGCCGGACGGCCGAACTCTCTCTGTTGTCCAATCAACCTTCCAGGTGAGGCGACACTTCACCTGTGAATCTTCCGGGGTCGCCCGTTATGTCCCGATGCTCCCGATGCGGCCGCTTCCACACTGGTGACACCGGCTCCTCCGCAGTTGTGCGGGGTAGGGTTGTTTTTTTACCGGGTGTGGATATTTTTCTTCCTTTTGTGCGGAGGGGTGGGTTTCGGGGTTGACGATCGGGATGCCGTTCTTTTTTTATGCGGGGGGTTGGGGTGGGAGTTTCATTTTTTTTCTCTCTGATCGACTTTCTTGTTCGTGGTTCTCTGGAGAAGAAGAAAAAACTCAGCGTTATTTATATATACCTGCTTTGATAATAAACTAACCTTTGAACTATCCGCTCCGAGCGGGACTTCCCGGTGTCCAAACATTTCAATTCCGATTCCCATTCCCGTTCCGACCTGTCAGCCCATCTTGTGCCAAGATGAGGCCACCATCAGTGTTCAAGATCAGAACCTTATGTTCCGTCTAGGTACCCCCCACCCCCACCCCCGCCTTCGAACCTGATGGCATGAATATAGATTTCTCCTTCCGGTGAACAAATTTCCCTCACACCCCTCCCTCCCTCTCTGACTTTTCACGTCCTCTCACCTGCTTATCACTTCTCTCTGGGTACACTGCTCCATATCTTTCTCCTATTCTCCACTCTCCTCTCCTATTAGACTCTATTTTCTTCTGCTCTTGAGCTTTCCCACCTACCTGGCTTCACCTGTCACCTTCCAGCGAGACATTTCCTCGCCCGCCCCGATTTTATTCAGATATTTCTCCCATTCCATCTCAGTCCTGAAGGAGGGTTCAACTGGAAACGTCCACTGTTGATTCTTTACGATAGATGCTGCCCGGCCTGCTGAGTTCCGCCAGCATTTTGTTTGTGTTGCTCTGAATTTCCAGCATCTGCGGACTTCGTCGTGTTTGTGATTTCCCTCTCCGTTGTCCCTCCGGCCTCCGGCCACTGGTGGCGCTGTGCAGACCTCTGTCCACCGGTGTTGCTTCGGAGTTCCTCCTGCTAAACGCAGGCGCGGCGTTTTCCTATTCGGGCAGCGGTGAGTAAGGGGCTGATCCCGGGGTTGTGTAAATCGGGGCCGACTGCAGAGGGAAAGGCCTGGGATCGAGCTCGGCCAGACGGCTGGAAGCTCCGGGCTCTCCAGTCCCGCAACCCCGGTTTTAGCTTTGCGCCCGAACCCTGTGGGATCGGTAAGTTGTGGTTCCCCGAGCCGGAAGGATGCTTGGAACGAAGGGGATCTGTCTGTGTGTGTGGATAGAGCTGATAGGTGGATGTATAGGTGAGGGGTGAGTGGTCGGATGAGGGATGTGGGAGTAGAGGGGTGATCGGACGTTCTGTAACCCGGGGAAGAGAGGTCCCGGGACAAAATAAGTTGTTAACTAGGGAGAATCTGGGCAATTGAATGAGCCAATTGGCGTGTCCTTTCAGAAAGCAGCAATTCTCTGTTCATATTAATTACTGTGTAATCCTGCTGTTAACATTGTGTTTGTTACAAAGCCCCAGAGTCTGGGAGCCCATGGGCTGCGACTGCAGATTGGGAAGCGGGAGGGGAGGGGGGAGGTCAGTGACCATTGCATCAGAGGAGGACACGGGGTTGTACAGATGGTTCGGATCTAGTGGGACATCCGGTGTTTGCAAAGGGAGGAAGAGTTTTAACCAGCGAAGCATGGTCAGAGGTGGAGGGGTACAGGAGCTGCCTGACAGATCGTTCTACAGTAATTTTATTTTTTTATAATCTCACAGATGGTGACTGAGGGAGAAGCTTGTTGCGGGAGGATACCCGGGGGTGAGCAGGCCAGACACGATATCAGGAGAGCGACAGTGATGTGATTTCCTGTGTCACGGGTATAGACAGTCGTCGCGAGTGAGGGGTTTGTGTGGAGATGCAGCTTCCCTGGAGGTGGAGGAAAGAGGACACACCAACAGGTGGAACCAGCTGTGGGAAGACATGGTTTGTCAGGTCTGACGATGAGCTGAATGTACCATAACCTTCAGACTGAATCAGAAAACCATTCTGAGGGTATTTGAAATGTCAGTAGACAATAGACAATAGGTGCAGAAGTAGACCATTCGGCCCTTCGAGCCTGCACCGCCATTCTGAGATCATGGCTGATCATCTACTCTCAATACCCGGTTCCTGCCTTGTCCCCATATCCCTTGATTCCCCTATCCATAAGATACCTATCCAGCTCCTTCTTGAAAGCATCCAGAGAATTGGTCTCCACTGCCTTCTGAGGCAGTGCATTCCACACCCCCACAACTCTCTGGGAGAAGAAGTTTTTCCTTAACTCTGTCCTAAATGACCTACCCCTTATTCATAAACCATGCCCTCTGGTACTGGACTCTCCCAGCATCTGGGACATATTTCCTGCCTCTATCTTGTCCAATCCCTTAATAATCTTATATGTTGCAATCAGATCCCCTCTCAATCTCCTTAATTCCAGCGTGTACAAGCCCAGTCTCTCTAACCTCTCTGCGTAAGACAGTCCAGTCATCCCAGGAATTAAACTCGTGAATCTACGCTGCATTTCCTCTGCAGCCAGGATGTCCTTCCTTAACCCTGGAGACCAAAACTGTACACAATACTCCAGGTGTGGTCTCACCAGGGCCCTGTACAAATGCAAGAGGATTTCCTTGCTCTTGTACTCTTGTGCAGGAAGGGGTTGGCAAATTATCTGAACGTCATGAAGGTATGACTGAATTTGGTGGCGGGAGAATGTAGGGCTTTCAGTACCATTACCTGTGGGGTTAACTGTTCAGGCTAACAAAATGGATTCTCTGTCTTGGTATAATGAAATGGCTTCTCTGAAACGTTATTTAATGCTTTAATGGGTTTCTGTGTCTGGTAATAAAGGCCAACATTCCATTAGCCTTCTTCACTTCCTGCTGCACTTGCTCATTCACCTTCAGTGACTGATGAACAAGGACTCCGAGATCTCTTTGTATTACTCCCTTACCCAACTCTATACTATTCAGATAATAATCTGCCTTCCTGTTCTTACTCCCAAAGTGGATAACCTCACACTTATTCACATTAAACGCCATCTGCCAAGTATCTGCCTACTCACCCAGCCTATCCAAGTCACCCTGAATTCTCCTAACATCCTCATCACATGTCACACTGCCACCCAGCTTAGTATCATCAGCAAATTTGCTGATGTTATTTTCTATGCCTTCATCCAAATCGTTAACGTAAATGGTAAACAGCTGTGGGCCCAATACCGAGCCCTGTGGCACCCCACTAATCACCACCTGCCATTCCGAGAAACCCATTCACCGCTACCCTTTGCTTTCTATCTGCCAACCAGTTTTCTATCCATGTCAATGCCTTCCCCCCGATGCCCTGAGCTTTGATTTTACCCACCAATCTTCTATGTGGGACCTTATCAAATGCCTTCTGAAAATCGAGGTACACTACATTCACTGTATCTCCCCCGTCTAACTTCCTGGTTACATCCTCGAAAAACTCCAACAGATTAGTCAAGCATGATTTACCCTTGGTAAATCCATGCTGGCTCGGCCCAATCCTATCACTGCTATCTAGATATGCCACTATTTCATCCTTAATAATGGACTCTAGCATCTTCCCCACCACCGATGTCAGGCTGACAGGTCGATAGTTCTCTGTTTTCTCCCTAACTCCTTTCTTAGAAAGTGGGATAACATTAGCCATTCTCCAATCCTCAGGAACTGATCCTGAATCTAAGGAACATTGGAGAATGATTACCAATGCATCCGCAATTTCCAGGGCCACCTCCTTTAGTACCCTAGGGTGCAGACCATCTGGACCTGGGGATTTGACAGCCTTCAGTCCCATCATTCTTCTCATCACCGTTTCCTTCCGAATGTCAATCTGTTTCATTTCCTCTGTTACCCTATGTCCTTGGCCCATCCATACATCTGGGAGATTGCTTGTGTCTTCCTAAGTGAAAACAGATCTAAAGTACTCATTAAATTCTTCTGCCATTTCTCTGTTTCCCATAACAATTTCACCCAATTCATTTTTCAAGGGCCCAACATTGTTCTTAACTATCTTCCTTCTCTTCACATGCCTAAAAAAGCTTTTGCTATCTTCCTTTATATTCCCGACTAGCTTGCGTTCGTACCTCATTTTTTCTCCCCGTATTGTCTTTTTAGTTAAGTTCTGTTGTTCCTTAAAAACTTCCCAATCATCTGTCCTCCCACTCACCTTAGCTCTGTCATATTTCCTTTTTTTAATGCGATGCAATCTCTGACTTCCTTTGTCAACCACTGAGGCCCCTTTCCCCCCTTTGAATCCTTCCTTCTCTGGGGGATGAACTGATTTTGCACCTTGTGCATTATTCCCAAGAATACCTGCCACTGCTGTTCCACTGTCTTTTCTGCTAGGCTATCCGTCCAGGCAACTTTGGCCAGCTCCTCCCTCGTGGATCCATAGTTTCCCCTGTTCATCTGCAACACTAACACCTCCGAGCTGCCCTTATCCTTCTCAAATTGCAGATAAAAGCTTATCATATTGTGATCACTACCTCCTAATGGCTCCATTACTGCAAGATCGCTTATCAAATCCTGTTCATAACATGTCAGAAGCAGGGGAGATGTGATCCCATGTCTCCATCAGACCTTCAGTGAGATGGTTCCAGTTATAACGTGCAGGGATGAAAGCACAGTGTTCGGGGTCTGATTTAATCACTGATTCTTGCATAGTGAGAGGGTTAGTTTTGCTGTAGGGCAGCAACATTAATGGAAGAAGACACAGGAACTTCATCAATTGCCAGTTGTTTAGATAGATAGATAGATAGATACTTTATTCATCCCCATGGGGAAATTCAACATTTTTTTCCAATGTCCCATACACTTGTTGTAGCAAAAAAAAACTAATTACATACATATTCACTCAGTAATAATATGATATGCATCTAAATCACTAACTCAAAAAAAAGCATTAATAATAGCTTTAAAAAAAAAGTTCTTAAGTCCTGGCAGTTGAATTGTAAAGCCTAATGGCATTGGGGAGTATTGACCTCTTCATCCTGTCTGAGGAGCATTGCATCGATAGTAACCTGTCGCTGAAACTGCTTCTCTGTCTCTGGATGGTGCTATGTAGAGGATGTTCAGGGTTTTCCATAATTGACCGTAGCCTACTCAGCGCCCTTCGCTCAGCTACCGATGTTAAACTCTCCAGTACTTTGCCCACGACAGAGCCCGCCTTCTTAACCAGCTTATTAAGACGTGAGGCGTCCTTCTTCTTAATACTTCCTCCCCAACACGCCACCACAAAGAAGAGGGCGCTCTCAACAACTGACCTATAGAACATCTTCAGCATCTCACTGCAGACATTGAATGACGCCAACCTTCTAAGGAAGTACAGTCGACTCTGTGCCTTCCTGCACAAGGCATCTGTGTTGGCAGTCCAGTCCAGCTTTTCGTCTAACTGTACTCCCAGATACTTGTAGGTCTTAACCTGCTCCACACATTCTCCATTAATGATCACTGGCTCCATATGAGGCCTAGATCTCCTAAAGTCCACCACCATCTCCTTGGTCTTGGTGATATTGAGACGCAGGTAGTTTGAGTTGCACCATATCACAAAGTCCTGTATCAGTTTCCTATACTCCTCCTCCTGTCCATTCCTGACACACCCCACTATGGCCGTGTCATCAGCGAACTTCTGCACATGGCAGAACTCCGAGTTATATTGGAAGTCTGATGTGTACAGGGTGAACAGGACCGGAGAGAGTACGGTTCCCTGTGGCGCTCCCGTGCTACTGACCACCGTGTCAGACCTACAGTCTCCCAACCGCACATACTGAGGCCTCTCTGTCAAGTAGTCCACTATCCAATCCACCATGTGAGAGTCTACTCCCATCTCCGTTAGTTTGTGCTTTAAGATCTTGGGCTGGATGGTGTTAAAGGCACTAGAGAAGTCAAGGAATGTAATCCTCACAGCACAACTGACCCCATCTAGGTGAGAGAGAGATTTGTGCAACAAATACGTGATAGCATCCTCCACTCCCACCTTCTCCTTATATGCAAACTGAAGCGGATCCCGGGCATGCCTGGTTTGTGGCCTCAGATTCTGTATTATCAGCCGCTCCATGGTCTTCATCACATGCGACGTCAAGGCAACAGGTCTAAAGTCATTCAACTCCTTTGGTTGTGGTTTCTTCAGTACCGGGACAATACAGGATGTTTTCCACTGTCTGGGTACTCTTCTCTGATCTAGACTCATGTTGAAGATGCGCTGTAGTGGTTCTCCCAGTTCAGTCGCACAGGCCCTCAGTACTCGTGGGGAAACTCCATCCGGTCCAGCCGCCTTGCTTGTACAGATCTTCCTCAGCTGACCTTCCACCTGTGCAGCCGTAATCCTGGGCGTGGGCCAGGTCTCCTGTGAGTGGCTATTTTCCTGTGAGGGAAGTAAGCCTGGTGCGGAGTTCTGCGGTGAGGGTGAGATTGTGCTGTCGAACCTATTGAAGAAGGTGTTCAGCTGGTTCGCTTTCTCCACATCTCCACTTATGTTTGCCCCCCTCTTTGCACCACATCCAGTGATGATCTCTGAAGTGACCAATCTCTATGCTACCTTGACAGAAACAGATATTCCCAGTGGTGACAAAGGGGTGCAGTCTGGTTTATTTCAGGTTGGTGAGGGGTGTGGAGTTTTGAAATCAATGCCTTGCGGTGCCACCATCGTTAATTTAGCATGTCCGGAGTGGTGGATCACACAGCACGGAAACAGGCCTTTGGCCGGCCATACCTGTTCTGACCATCCACTCACTGTCTACGCTGGTCCCATTTATCAGCACTTGGTTCACAGCTGACTGTACCTCGGCAGTTTCAATGCTCATCCACTTCGTAAATGTTGTGAAGGGACCTGCCTCCACCACCACCTCGGGCAGTGTGTTCCAGATTTCAGCTACCCTCTGAGTGAGAAATCTCCTCCTCAGATCCCTCTAAACCTCTTCATCCTCTGCTTAAATCTATGCCCTCTGATGGTGACACCTCTGTCCCAGGATCGGCGCCGATATGGGCATCAGTGAGGCCTTTGATAAGGTTCACATGCTAAGTTGATCTGGAAAGTCAGACCACACGGGATCCAGGGAGTGCTGGCTCACTGGATGCACAGTTGTCTTGATGGTAGGAAGCAGAGAGTGATGGTGGGAGGCTGTATGGGCTGTGGGGGCCTAGTGAGGTTACCTAGGGTTACACCCCATTGCTCTCTGTGACTCTAGTAATATGGTGATTTGTAACTTCCACATCAGTACTTTGCTGTTTATGACTGAACCCAGAAATTTACCCAAACAAGAATTGTAAGACTCTTGGCCGGTTACAAAAAGCATTTATAAGCTGTGATGGATGGATGGATGGATGGATGGATGGATGGATGGATAGATAGATGGATGGATAGATGGATAGATGGATAGATGGATAGATGGATAGATGGATAGATGGATAGATGGATAGATAGATACTTTATTCACTCCCATGGGGAAATTCAACCTTTTTTCCAATGTCCCATACACTTGTTGTAGCAAAACCTAATTACATACAATACTTAACTCAGTAATAATATGATATGCATCTAAATCACTAACTCAAAAAGCATTAATAATAGCTTGAAAAAAAAGTTCTTAAGTCCTGGCAGTTGAATTGTAAAGCCTAATGGCATTGGGGAGTCATACCTCTTCATCCTGTCTGAGGAGCATTGCATCGATAGTAACCTGTTGCTGAAACTGCATAGAAACCCATAGAACCTCAACACCAACTAGCGTTTTGCCAGAGCAACGCAGACACACGAACTCACAAGTAAAAATGCTCACAACGACATAGGCCACTTGCGTGGGCTACTGTGTATGCTACACTGTATCGTCTACACAGAGGGATAATTCAGGCTTGAGTCTGTGAACGGCCTCTCCCCAGTGTGAACTGACCAGTGTGCTTGTAGGTGGGCTGACTGAGTGAATCCCTTCCCACAGTCTGAGCAGCTGAATGGCCTTGCCCAGTGTGAACTCGCTGTTGTACCTTCAGTTGGGATGACTGAGTGAATCCCTTCCCACAGTCTGAGCATGTGAACGGCCTCTCTCCAGTGCGAACTCGCTGATGTACCTTCAGTTGGGATGACTGAGTGAATCCCTTCCCACAGTTTGAGCAGGTGAACGGCCTCTCTCCAGTGTGAACTCGCTGATGTACCTTCAGTTGAGATGACTGAGTGAATCTCTTCCCACAGTCTGAGCAGGTGAATGGCCGCTCCCCAGTGTGAACTCGCTGGTGTGCCAATAGGTGAGATGTCCGAGTGAATCCCTTACTACAGTCTGAACAGGTGAATGGCCGCTCCCCAGTGTGAACTCGCTGGTGTGCCAATAGGTGAGATGGCCGAGTGAATCCCTTACCACAGTCTGAATAGGTGAATGGTCGCTCCCCTGTGTGAACTCGCTGGTGTGCCAATAGGTTGGATGACTGAGTGAATCCCTTCCCACAGTCTGAGCATCTGAACGGCTGCTCCCCTGTGTGAACTCTCTGATGTACCTTCACTTCAGGTGAACAAGTGAATCCCTTCCCACAGACGGAGCAGGTGAATGTCCGCTCCCCAGTGGGATCTCGTTGGTGAGCCATTAGGTGAGATGACAAAGTGAATCCCTACCCACAGTCTGAGCATCTGAACGGCTGTTCCCCAGTGTGAACTCTCTGATGTACCTTCACTTCAGGTGAACAAGTGAATCCCTTCCCACAGACGGAGCAGGTGAATGGCCGCTCCCCAGTGGGAACTCGTTGGTGAGCCATGAGGGTGGATGACTGAGTGAATCCCTTCCCACACACTGAGCAGGTGAACGGCCTCTCCCCAGTGTGAATAGACTGGTGTCTCAGTAGCTGCGATGACGAAGTGAATCCCTCCCCACAGAATGAGCAAATGAATGGCCACTCCCCCGTGTGAACTGACCTGTGTGCTTGTAGGTGGTATGACTGAGTGAATCCTTTCCCACAGTCTGAGCAGGTGAACGGCCGTTCCCCAGTGTGAACTCTCTGATGTACCTTCAGTTCAGATGACTGAGTGAATCCCTTCCCACAGTCTAAGCAGGTGAATGTCCGCTCCCCGGTGTGAACTCGCTGGTGTGCCAATAGGTCGGATGAGCGAGTGAATCCCTTACCACAGTCTGAGCAGGTGAATGGCCGCTCCCCTGTGTGAACTCGCTGGTGTGCCAATAGGTGGGATGACGAAGTGAATCCTTTCCCACAGTCTGAGCATGTGAATGGCCGCTCCCCTGTGTGAACTCGCTGATGAACCATTAGGTGAGATGACTGAGTGAATCCCTTCCCACAGTCTGAGCAGGTGAATGGCCGTTCCCCAGTGTGAACTCGCTGATGTACCCTCAGGTCAGGTGAACAAGTGAATCCCTTCCCACAGACGTAGTAGGTGAACTCCCGCTCCCCAGTGTGAACTCGCTGGTGTACCATTAGGGTGGATGACTGAGTGAATCCCTTCCCACACACTGAGCAGGTGAACGGCCGCTCCCCAGTGTGAACTGACTGGTGTCTCAGTAGCTGCGATGACAAAATGTATCCCTCCACACAGTATGAGCAGGTAAACGGCCTCTCCCCCGTGTGAACTGACCTGTGTGCTTGTAGGTGGGATGACTGAGTGAATCCCTTCCCACAGTCTGAGCAGGTGAATGGCCTCTCCCCAGTGTGAACTCGCTGATGTACCTTCAATTTAGATGAGCAAGTGAATCCCTTCCCACAGTCTGAGCAAGTGAACGGCCTCTCTCCAGTGTGAATTCTTTGATGTACTTTCAGTTGGTATGAGCCAGTGAATCCTTTTCCACAGTCCAAGCAGGTAAACGGTCTCTCCCCAGTGTGAACTCTCTGATGTAGCTTCAGATTAGATGACTTCGTGAATCCTTTCCCACAGTCAGAGCAGGTGAACAGCCACTCCTCAGTGTGGACTTGCTGGTGAACCATTTGGTCAAATGACCGAGTAAAACCTTCCACACAAATTCAGTAAATGACCAGCCTCTGCCCCAGTGAGAACTAACTGGTGTGTCCACAGGTGGGAAGACCAACTGAATCCTTTCTCACATACAGAACAGGTGGATGGCCTTGTCCCAGTGTGAACTTATTGATGTCCCTTCAGTTGAAATGTCCATCTGAATCCATTCCCACTGTCTGAGCAGATGAATGGGCACCCCCTGCCCGTTTAAAATGACAGGCGTGCCAGTCGGTCAGATGATAGAGTGAATCCCTCTCCGCAGTCTGAGCAGGAATGATGATCGAGTGAATCGCTTGCTCCACTTCTTAAATATCTGGACAGAGACAGCAAAACTGGTGTGTTGTGTTTTAGATGCCCGTAGTGAAATTCCTTGTGATTTGTAACCTGTAAAAAGATATACAAAATCCATCAGAGGGTGTAGGACACCATTTCAGATGAGATCACTGAGTTATCAAGGTGACATCACACAGTTACAGTGAAGTTCAACCCAAGTTGGAGAGAGAAATCATCATCTAACTGGGCACAATGCTGGTATCTGGAATGACTATCAAACTCTTTGATGCTCCTCCTGTCTCTATAAGAATGGAGAAATTGACTAAACTGATAGCTAATGAAGAAGAAAAAAGAAGCAAAAAAAGAAGAAAAAAGAAAAACGAAAAAGAAAAAAAAGGGTTGTTTATAATATCTCACAAGAATACATAATCATCAGTGTCGTCAACTCCGATCCTCTCAACATAAATAAGATTAAAGCTGAAAAATCCAATAAGCTTGGAACAGGGTCATATTACATCATATGAAAATATTGAATAAATGGTCTCCATATCTTTTCAAATTTAATAGAAGTATCGAGTACATGACTTCTAATCTTTTCTAAATTTAAACATAACATAGTTTGAGAAAGCCAGTGAAATACAGTGGGAGGATTAATTTCCTTCCAATTCAACAAAATAGATCTTGTAGCCACCAAAGTGAGAAATGCAATCATTCGATAGGTGGAAGATAAATGAAGTGAGTCCATCATTGGTAAACCAAAAATTGCGGTAATAGGATGGGGTTGTAAATCGATGTACAATACTGCAGAGATAATGTCAAAAATATCTTTCCAATATTTTTTCCAAAAGCGGACATGACCAAAACATATGAGTTAAAGACGCGATTTCAAACTGACATCTATCACAAATAGGGTTTATATAAGAATAAAAATGATCTAATTTAGCCTTGGACATATGGGCCCTATGTACGACCTGAAATTGTATTAATGAATGTTTGGCACATAGAGATGATGTATTAATTAATTGAAGAATTCTATCCCAATTTTCAATAGGAATAATAAAATTAAGCTCTATTTCCCAAAATTTTTTTGTCTTATAAAGGGGCTCTGAACGTATCTTCATAATTACATTATAAAGTTTTGATATAAGCCCTTTTTGAAAAGGGTTTAATTCAAACAAACTCTCCAAAATATCTGAAGACACAAAATTTGGAAACGTAGGAAGTACCGTACTTAAAAAATGCCTAATCTGTAAATATAAAAAAATGAACTCTAGGCACATTATATTTATTAGATAATTGCTCAAAAGACATAAAACAATTGTCTGAAAATAAATCAGAAAATCTTAGTAATCCCTTAGTTTTCCAAGCCGAAAAAGCTTGATCTATAATTGAAGGGTGGAAAAAGCAATTAGATACAATAGGAATATTTAAAACGAATTGAGTCAACCCGAAAAATTTCCCAAATTGAAACCATATACGTGAAGTATGTTTAACTATCGGGTTGTCAATTCGTTTCGGCAATTTAGAAAGAGCAAAAGGGAGAGAAGTCCTTAAAATAGAACCCAGAGCATAACCTGGTACCGATTTAATTTCCAAACTCACCCAATGAGGGCCAAAAGATCCATCCCAGTCTTTCAACCAACATAACAAATATCTAATATTAACTGCCCAATAATAAAAATCTGAAATTAGGTAATGCCAACCTACCTTCCTTCTTTGTCTTCTGTAAGTATATTTTACCTAACCTGGGATTTTTATTCTGCCATATATATGAGGAAATTTTTGAATCAACATTAGTAAAAAAAAAAATTTCGGAATAAAAGTTGGTACCGCTTGAAAAATATATAAAAACTTAGGTAAAATAACCATTTTATTAGCATTAATCCTACCTATCAGAGATAAAGATAATGGTGACCACTTAGTAAACAAGCTTTTAATCTGATCAATTAAAGGTAAAATGTTAAACCTAAATAATTCTTTATGGTTTTTTGTGATTTTAATCCCTAAGTAAATAAAAGAGTCATTAACTAATTTAAAAGGTAAATTTCCATAACTTGGGACCTGTCTATTCAAATGAAACAATTCACTCTTATTAAGATTTAACTTATACCCAGAAAACTCACTAAATTGAGCCAACAATGATAGAACTGCTGGAATAGATTTCTCAGCGTTAGAAATGAATAATAATAAATCATCTGCATACAAAGATACCTTATGAATATCTGTCCCACGATTAATACCCAAAATGTCCTGTGATTCTCTGATGGCAATTGCCAAAGGTTCTAAAGCAATATTTTATAGTAATGGGCTAAGAGGACAGCCTTGTCTAGTGCCCCGAAATATACAAAAAAAGGGAGATCTTTGATTATTAGTAAACACCGAGGCTACTGGAGTGTGATAAATCAGTTTAATCCAAAAAATGAATGTCGGACTAAAATTAAACTTCTCCAACACATAAAATAAGTAAGGCCATTCAACTCTATCAAATGCTTTCTCCGCATCTAATGAAATAACACATTCTGAAGTGCTATGTGAAGGAGTATAAACAATATTCAGTAATCTCCTAACATTGAAAAAAGAATAGCGATTTTTAATAAAATCAGTTTGATCTTCCGAAATAATTTGGGGTAATACCTTCTCCAGCCTGGAAGCCAGTAACTTGGAAAAGATCTTGGAGTCCACATTCTATAAAGATATTGGTCTATAGGATGCACAGTCAGTAGGGTCTTTATCTTCCTTCAGTATTAAAGAAATGGAAGCTCTATAAAAAGATTGTGGCAAATTCCCCAATCTCATTGCTTCTTCAAAAACCCTGCATAACCAAGGAGAAAGAGTAGCGGAAAAACATTTTAAAAATTCTACTGTATGCCCTTCTGGACCTGGTGCTTTCCCAGAATTCATTGAGGAAATAACCCCTTTAATTTGTGCATCCGTAATAGCAGTATCTAATATTGAAAGATCATCGGATGATAATTTTGGAAAATTCAATTTCCCAAGAAAATCACACATGGTATTATGATCCTGAGGGAATTCAGATTGATACAGGGAGGTATAAAAGTCTTGAAATGACTTATTTATCTCATCATGGTTAACTGTCAAATCCCCATTCTGCTGACAAATCTTAGTGATTTGACGTTTAACCAAAACATTCTTCAACTGACTAGCTAACAGTTTACCCGATTTATCACTATGTATATAAAAATCAGATCTGGTTTTCATTAATTGATTTTCAGTCGGAGATATAAGTAATAAACTATGTTCCGTTTGAAGTTCAACCCTTTGTTTGTAAAGCTCCTTACTAGGAGTGATCGAATATTTCTTGTCAATCTCTTTAATTTTATCAACCAATAAAAGAGTTCCCTTCTTAATGCGTTTTCTCAGACCAACAGAGTAAGAGATGATCTGTCCACGTATATACGCTTTAAAAGTGTCCCAAAGTGTTCCGCAAGAAATATCATCCGTGGAATTAGTTGAAAAGAAGAAATCGATCTGCTCCTTCATAAATTTAATAAAGTCCGGATCTTGCAATAAGTTAGAGTCAAATCGCCATTGTCTAACATTAGAAGCTGTATCCGTAAATTTAATAGAAAGTTTTAATGGAGCATGGTCAGAGATAGCTATAATATCATAATTACAACCAATTACCGATGGAATAAAACAAATCAATAACAAAATAGTCAATTCTCTAATAAGAATGATAAACATGTGAGAAAAAAGAAAACACTTTGTCGTTAGGATGCCAAAATCTCCAAATATCAAAAACTCCATTATCAGTCAAAAAGGAGTTAATACAAGTGGCCGACTTATTCGGTAAAATCTGAATAGATATAGATTTGTCCATCAAAGGATTTAAACAACTATTAAAGTCACCACCCATTATTAACTTATATTCATTTAGATTAGGTAAAGAAGTAAATAAGGACTTAAAAAAATCAGGACAATCCACATTTGGAGCATAAACATTAACCATAGCAACCTTTTTATTACAAAGTAAACCCGTAATTAACAAAAATCTACCTTTCGGATCCGAAAGGATATCGTGTTGAATAAATGCAATAGAGGAGTCAATAAAAATTGAAACTCCCTTAACTTTGGCATTCGAATTCGAATGATGCTGTTGACCCCGCCAAGAGATAAAAAAGCGATATTTGTCCTCCTTCCTCACATGAGTTTCTTGTACAAAAATGATATGAGCATTAAGTCTTTGGAATACTTTGAAAATCTTCTTTCATTTAATCGGATGGTTTAAACCATTAGTATTCCAAGACACAAAATTAATGGTCTGAGCCATGCTTCTAAAATCAACCCTTTGGTATAAAAAGGGTTAACCAAATTATAAACTCATGCACCTGGAAGAGGAACAAAAATAAAGAGCGGACCCGGAGGTGACGACACCGTAGACATATCTGTAGTTCAAAAACAGCCCAAATGAAAAAACTAAAACAAACTGGTAAAAGAAAAATTAAATTAGAAAACAGACCATCCCCCACCCCCACAAGAAAAAGAAAAAAAGCCAAAATATGGCTAGAAAAAGGAAAAAAATGAGACTAATTCTACCCCCATATCAGCGGAAGACCACTCCGTATATAAAGGATATATATAAAAAAACCACCCCAACTTTAAAAATTATAATCACTATACTAAAAACCATACTTCTTAATATACTTAGTTGTAAAAAAAAAGAATAAAATCACTAAAAGCTTATAAATCGGGTTATAACCCAAACAAATCAAGAAATATTTAAACTATGATAAGCGATACATTATAGGAAGAAGACGAGAAAAGCAAAAATAACGCCATTTTAAACAAAACCAAGAATATTTTTCCAAAAAACCACCATCTTAATAAAAAAGAATTCACCTTCGAAGGGTTAAAAATATACCTTCGAGGGAACAAAAGTAATAGTCAAAAATATAGTATAATGGTTAAAGTGTATAAAACAGAGTGATTAATATAACGAAAACACACTTTAACTTAAATATAAAGTATAGGATAAACCTACACCAATAACCAGAGACTAACTCTGGTTTGAGGAATCAAAAACCATTTTACACGATCAGAATCACTCATTTATTAGAGATTAGTGTCTATAGCAGTAGGGAAGTTCTCCTCCAGATACTTTCTCACTTCAGATGTAGAAAGGAAAACCTGGCGTGGAGCATTCGATGGAGAGATTCTAAGCTTTGCAGGGTATAAGAGCGCAGGTTTTAGATTTTTCTTATAACATTCAGACATCAGAGGTTTAAAAAGAAGCCTTTTCTTCATAACTTCAGGACTAAAATCTTCAACCAAACGGAAATGGTAATCTCGAAATTTAACCATTCCAACCCGCCGAGTCACACGAATAAGTTGTTCTTTGTTGTGTACATAATGAAACCGGACAATTACAACTGAATTTTTAGCTGGAGCACTCGATGAACAACGCCAAATTCTATGTGCTTGATCAAGTAACGGGGAGTTATCTGGGAAAACCGTGGGAATGCATCTTTTAAAAGTTGAGCAAAATATTTCGAAGGGTCGTCTTTTTCTATGCCGTCTGGGAGACCAAGTATACGTAGGTTCTGTCTTCTGGACCAATTCTCAAAGTCCACACTCTTGGCTTTAAGTGTTTCCACCAACTTAGTGGTCGAAATTAAATCCTGTTGCAATTT